>NW_017265176.1:104481-108951 GCF_001638985.1 Phycomyces blakesleeanus NRRL 1555(-) | reverse complement strand
TATTTGACACCTACGCTCAAAATATATTCAAGTACTTGCAATCTAGGAAACGCACACAAACAACCCAAAACTTCAAAAAAACTTCTTATATACAATTTCGAGCAAACGAGAGCCAATGGACATAACACTACGGCCTTGTTTTCTTCTCGTCCTATATTTCTTCTTCTTCTTTTAATCCTACTATAGTATATGTGGTAGAGTTACTTTTGCTACTATCCGTTATATACATTACCATTTTGGCTCTATAAAGATTGCTGTCATATATGCTCCTGCAACAGTATCAAGACCCCGGGCCTTTTCCACTTCTATTCTTCAATTGACACAATTTGGCCAACCTGCTCCTTCATCTCGTTTCCTCTTCCTTAAACATTTCAACTATACTTACAGCTCTACTTCTTCATACCCTTGTCATACATCTCTACCGTGGTTGCACCACGTTCATGAAACCTTAATTGATTGTGTCACTGATGAAGGTCAAACTCCCTATTCCAAAATTCTGCTGAAGAATGCAAATGAGTAGTATCAACTACAACTTTGCAACACCAGGTCTAGCCGGCCTCAAATACGAGCCTTCCGTAGATTACGACAATCCTATACGAGCTGATTATTTTCTTACTACGATTACTCTATCTTTCGGTACAGCTCATACCGAAAGAGGTTTATGGTGTGCTGACTCTCGACTGAAAATACCCTCATATTTCCAAGAACGCTTCTCTGTGTCTTTACAGGGTATCTTTCCCAGTTTGACTCAATTACCTTACCCTTAAGATAGATGCAAAAAAGTCAAGGCTATTCTTTGCCAGGTTGCTAAAACATTTTCTCGGGTATCTACCGCTTGGCGTGCTGCATAAGAAAAGGCAATGAAAAGCAAACTCGATCGACTTATACATAAATACAAGATCTACCATATCCGAGATACACAGCTTGTTGTTGTCGAACGTAAGTTTGCTCTTATAAAGCAAGAGCATGTAAATATCCTTGTTCTTAGAGCACAGAAATATTAGAGATAAAATGAAGAACATTCTGCAGGATGCCTCAAGAGACCTGTTGCGACTAAGACAGCGCAAAAACATATTCCTTTTTTACGCCACTCTGTTTCAAATGCGACCTGCAGTACGCCTAGTACTAAGGCTGACGCTGCTAGTGCATTCTATGGGGAGGTTTATACCGCTGATCCTACTGATCACTCGACCATTGACGATTTTCTCCACAATGTTCCTGAACATGTCTATCTTAATTAAACTGTACGGTCATCCATGACTTCCTCCTTCATCTTTGACTAAATTTGCTCTGCATCTGATAGATCTCCCCGCAAAAGTATTCTTCGCTCTGATGGCCTTCCGTATGAGTTTCTGTTATTAGTGTTAACTGAGGATGTATATTCCGACATGGACACGACTATCTATAGTCGTGCTCTTTTACATGGTATATTTCCCCCATCTTGGAGCTCTACTTGTTTATCCCTGCTACCTATAAAAGCCGACCTTTCCACTTTAAAAAACTGGAAACCTATTTCATTAATCAAAACTGATATCAAAGCCTTCGCCCGTTTGCTAAATTTACGTAGCACACCCGCCTCCAAGTCACTGGTTAAGCAATACCAGACTGGCCTTTTTAAAAGGCAGTTAATTACCAATAATGGGCTTATGAGCCGCATAGCTATGGAACAGACACAGCTCTCCTCCATTGACTCCGTTGGTTTGTTGCTTGACCAGGCAAAAGCGTACGATAGTGTACATCCTTAATATCTCAAGCGAGCTTTGGAACGATTTTGCTTTCCTGGTATCATTGTCCACTGTATTTCCAAACTTTTCTTCTCTATTGACGTATCTGTTAATGACAATGCATTTATTTCACCTTCTATAGAGCAACAACAGGGACTTTTCCAAGAAGATCCATTGTCACTCTTCCATCTCGCCTTTGAGCCCTTGCCCTGATGATTGATCCATGGCACTTCGTTTTATGGATCATGTATCTACATTGACGCTTTTGACAACTCTACACCACCACCTGTTAAAATACTAGCCCACTCTGATGATTTCTTGGTTTTTCTTCACATTCTTGCAGTTTTTTTTTATTATATACCAACACTTGGACGCATACTCTCGGGCCTCTCATGCACAAACAAACCTACGTAAGATACAGGCCTTTTCGTTATCTGGTGCCTCATCAACCAAATCGCAAACTCTTCTCCAGACAAGTCTATTACTGCATGACATTATCGCACTTCACGATCTGTCCTGGCATACTTAGCGTCTCCTTTAATCTTGTTTCTAGCTTAACGAGACTAGTTCTATTAGTCACTCATGCAATTTGTTGAATCTGCATGTCATATTTACTCACAGCCCTCACTATTACTACTTGGTCGTTCCACATTTCTTATCACACTGATTCTCTCTCGCATGCAGCGTGTTCTTCATGTCACTATTGCTCATATCAAGTTCTTTGATAAACTTGGGTCTATTATGCGTCAGTTCCTTCACCAGAAAATTTTACCCATGGCTAGTCTAGCCTCTCTCTGTTTTCCTTGGACACAAGACGAATTGGGTATATTAAATCCTCAATTCCAAATTCCAACAAAAGGCCTTTACCATGCGATGGTTAAAGCCCTCTATATATCCACCAGCGTGTTGCTCCTTTTTCACTCCACGGATACAACACAGTCTTCATCCTGCCCAAACACACGGCGATATTCGACCACCTTTGTTGTTTCCACGTCTGCGACACCATCATTTTTTGTTCTGTCCACAATGAAGCCCATTCCGCGCAACTTCTCTTTTGTCACTGTTGGCTACTTTATTTTTGTGATCCTTCTGGACGTACTACAACAAGTTGGCGGAGGATTTTAGCGTCTGATACGTTTATATATGATGAGGAGTTAGAGGCCGTCCGTCCTCGATCACCCAACGAAAGGAATTCATCTCCATACCTCATTTCCAAACTGTTTTGCTATTTTTCTACTGAAAGAGCCACCCTTATCCCCCCTTTAACATCCCTCTCTCTACTTGCCCACAAAACCACTGGCTTTCACCTGTTCTTTATTTGTTGCTGCTCTTAATCCAAAATATGCCCTATTTAGTACTCTTGGTACCCATAGTTTTTGTGCTATATGCCGCAACCCATTCAAAGCTCTACTTGCTTCTTTGCCACTCACCCCACGATAATGGTGCACCTTTTGGTCATTTCCTATCCCTCACTCATCTGATAATATATGGTATCGAACTATCCTCAATACCCTCTCATTCCAAATCACCCTCTACCACCATGCCTCTGCACTATTTGACACTGTAGTATACACACCGCAATTGAGTGAAGTGCATACTCGACGACCAAACACTGGTTACTTCTTGCTGATGAACCTGACAAGTTAACAATCTCCGGAGCTGTTACGCACCAGGCACACGTACACTACACACTCGTACAGTGCAAACCAACCATTACACAACAGGGTTTTGATTTACATGGATTTTAATAGTATCAAATATAAGTAATATTACTCTGACTCGCTTTAATAAACAAAGCTTTCAAAACATCTACTTTTTCCTATATTGAGATACTAGCTCAATAATAATCCCGAATACCTCAGTGTACCTCAGTGTGTGTATACGAAAAACTGCATAATTTATTTTAAATAGCCGTACGGTAAAATCTGGCGGATTAATCAATAAACAGCACCGACAAAAAAAAAAGGAAACTATCAATAGTGCTTTTGAGAAATGATATATTATTATTAGATAATTAGTAAATCTCAGCTATATACTCTTTATAGATTAAAATCTAAACTCTTAATCAGTTTACGTGAATGGAATAAGAATTTTTACAAATGGTTTATGTGTATGCACCTTGAACCTTGAACCTGAATAAACTTATTCGAAGGAGTATTCAAGCAATCATGATTGTTTTTATCTTGATTTTGGGAACTTGAGACGGCGGGTGTATTTGGTGACCATCGCCATTTGGAAGAGAAAAGCAGCGACATTAGGAGATTGAAACTTGTAGAACGAGGGAGAAAAATAAAAAGTAATAGTAGTTGGCTGTAAAGAGGTCAGTATTCCGACTCTAGACACTATACAGCTCGAAAGCTCTTCCTAATAATAAAGTCTCTTACTATTCACTTTGCCCCCACTCAAGTACTCTGTTCAAGACACGTGTATTCAAAATTGCAAATGATTGGCTCATGTCAAAATAAAAAAAAAAGAACGCGTCTCAAATTGTGTGGCCCAAATATTATAACGCGTTTTAAAAAAAGAAACACTCTCACGGTATTATTTTTCTTCTTTGCGCTTTTTCATTAGTTTACTCCAATGTACAGCAACACCAGCAGCAGCAGCAGCAGCATCAGCACCCAGAAAAAAGTGTCGTCCAACGGCTCACTTGTGTTTGGCCCAAAGGCCATTCACAAGCATGTCCCAAAGCTGTTGAGACACACAATTCTGGTTAGATTAGCCAAAACTAATCTAGCCAAAGTTT
>NW_017265176.1:0-20291 GCF_001638985.1 Phycomyces blakesleeanus NRRL 1555(-) | reverse complement strand
CGTGCGGGGATCAAGTGGTGCGAAGAAGGGGAATCTTCTAACAAGTACTTCTTCCGAGTTATCAAGCAGAGAACATCGAACAAGGCCATTGCCTCACTTACGGACCCTAGTACAGGACAGCTTTTCACCGAAACAGAAGACCTTTTGGGGCATGCTAGTAGCTTTTACCAGTCCTTGTACTCGGCAGACCCCATTGAATTTACGGCTGCCCACTCACTCTTGGCTCATGTCCCTCCGAGTGCCACACTTACCCCGTCTGACTCTTCCTATCTTGTTTCTGATGTGTCCCTGGGTGAAATTTTGAGCGTTTTGTCGCATACACCGAACCACTCGAGTCCGGGTCTGGATGGACTGCCATACCTTCTATGGAAACGTTTTCTAAAAGACCATTTTGTCCAAGAGTTAGCAGTCGAAGTCTACGGTGATGCATTGCGTGGTGTTTTCCCCTCTTCTTGGCTCGAGACGGTACTGATACTCCTACCGAAGATTGGTGACCTCACCCTACTAAAGAACTGGAGGCCAATCTCCCTGATAAACTGTGATGCCAAAATCCTTACCAAAATGCTCACAGCGCGCCTCAGGACATGCACTGGACCACTTGTCAACCCCCACCAAACCGGGTTCATGGCCGAGCGGTTTATTACGGACAATGGACTGCTCACTCGACTTGCCATGCAACAGGCACAACTTTCCGGCGATCCTGGCATAGCTTTGCTACTGGACCAAGAAAAGGCCTATGATAGAGTGCACCCTGCCTATCTTCGCCTTGTGCTGTCTCACATGGGTGTTCCGATGGTGTTTGTCGATACGGTGTCTGAGTTGTTTTTCTCTACACGCATACATGTCAACATCAATGGCAACATATCTTCTCCATTCTCACAGGGCTGATGATTGCGTCAAGGCGACCCTCTCTCACCACTAATTTTCAACCTGGCTTTCGAACCACTTCTGCGTTCTTTACTAGCTTCGGATGGCATACATGGGTTTCGATTTGCAATACCGTCTATCTTGCTTGATCATGCTCCACCTCAATTACCACCCCCACTAAAACTTTTGGCATATGCTGATGACCTTCTCGTCTTTCTCTCTCATCCCTCTGAGTTAGACACTCTCCTGGACCTCCTGACTACCTTTGGTCTGGCCTCCAACGCCAAAGTCAACCTAGGGAAGACAGTAGCTGTCGCGTTGTCCGGACACTTTGTGCCTGACTGGGGTCCCGTCCTCGATGCTGCGGATATTTGCTGCAGACACGATCGTAACCAGGCAGAGGCCGTCCGATACCTTGGGTTCCTTCTGTCCTCGCACCCTGCTCAGTTAGAGGCATTCCGGATGAGTCTGTTAAGGAAACTAGAGCATCAATGTCAAATGATGGCTCAACGTCGACTCTCTATTCGTGGCAAAGGCATAGTGGCCAACTCCCTTTTGCTCAGCTCTATCTGGCATTGCCTATATGTCACACATGCTCCTATGTCCTTCTTTGTCTCTGTCCGCTCTGCCATTCGGTCCTATTTTGCTCTGGGCTTTGGATCCCCCAGCTGGGAAAAACTCTGTCAGCCTTGATCTGTAGGTGGTATTGGCCTCCTCGACCCGGACCGTCAACAACGTGCTCTACAGGTCAGATGGATCCTCCCCATACTCAACCAGGAATCCGGTACTTCCTTTCTGAAACCGTACCTTGAGTTCATGATATCTCTAAATTTCCAGTCCGTCTCGGCTAGCCTTGGTGTCCTGTTCCCTGGCCCCGCTGCCTCCTGCCCATCGTCATTGATCCCTCTTCATCGCGCCTGCTCACAGATTTGGCCTGCGGTCATGCCGCACGGAATGTCCTTCCCCTCTAGTTTGGTGCTCCACTTTCCCCTTGGTGCTATATTCCATACCACCGATACCACCGATGAGGCCCCAGTGCTGAAAGGTGTCAAGGTTTTGGATGCTTTCAAACTATCCCAGGACAATGTGATTCTCAGACGTCCATATCATGACCTCCTTAAGGCTCGAAACCGGATACAGCACTTTTTCCAGGCTATCGATTCTAGACACCTGCAGCTACATCCATGGTTCCAGGACTGCATGATATCTCTGCCCTCCTCCCCCGCCTCACATGATCTAACCTCGTTTCTACATATGGTCCATATCGATAACAAAAGTCTAGCCCAAGTTACTACGGGCGCTTTTCGAAGGCATATGGCTCCTCCGGTGAAGACCACCAATTTGACCCCTGCCTGCTGGAAGAGTTTCTGGCGTCAAACCATCCCACACCACTGTCGGAACGTTTGGTGGAAAGCATTGTGAAACTGCGTTCCGACCCATGCCCGCCTCCACTATATCATCCCCACTACGGTGTCGTCCACTGTTTGTCAGCTGTGTTCTGCCCCCGTAGAGGACCCCATACACTTTTTCTTTTCCTGTCCGCCAAAATCCCGTGTTTGCAATATCATGTTGGCTCGCCATGCACCAGAATGGAATCTGCAGGCGGCTAACGACATCCTTTTTCTGGGTAAATTGCCGAAGCGCTCCGATACGTCTGCCCTGCTTGTGGTACTTGTCGCCGTCACGGCACACGCAATTTGGCGTGCTCATTGGAACTTCATCTTCGACGAATCTCCCTTCTTGGCTGGCGTGGTTGCGGAAAAAGCGTCGAGTGCAGTGGCCCGTAATTTGGCAATGAGGACACCACACGTCGCATAAATTCATTAATTTCCTTTCTTTTTTTTGTTTTTTCAACATTATGTTCTCCGCCCATTGATTTCCTGTAAAAATCACTCACTATCCCCCCTCCCCCCCCCCCCACACACACACAAACCAGAGACAAGCTCTCATCTCTAAATGTCACATTCATCTCCTTTTTATTAGCCGCGCGCAAGCGCGTCGGCAACAACCAATAAAGAATACAAAAAAAAATTAATAAATATAAACAATACTGTTTTGATTCTCTTTAATAAATAACACTTTCAAAGTATCTATCTTTCCCAGTATTGAGATACTAACTCATAAACAATCTCGAATACCTCGTTTTTCACTGTGAACTGTATCTTCTTTAAGAAGATGACCAGTAGATTGAACATCACACCTATTGCAAATGGCTCCAGCTCAAAAGCTTCCATCATTAATACTCCCCAGATGAAAACCATTATCCCAGCTACTTCCAACAGCAAGGATTGAAACGTCAAAGCAAACATTACGAAGCCACTCATCTCTAATACCTCCATTGGCAATGCGTCCATCAACAACTTTCCCACAAGCAACGCCTCCATTAAAAACGTTTCTATTGAAAATACCTGCGAGTTTGAAGGTACCATCTTCAGCGTCTCCATCATCAGGGAATCGGTCATCAAACCTCCCGTGGCCGACATATACCTTGACAACTCAGAAGGCTACTTTAAGAACATGGGCATTATCCAGGACAACATAATTCTAGAGGAACGGGCTAGGTATAAGTTGTGTGAGGACAAACGAGACTGAATCTTTCCACGATTTTTTTTTCTTTTAGTATTTTATTGACCTTTTGGCATGCTCTGGGTGCATATTTTAAAATGCCATCAAAGTGGACTTGGTGGATTTGAGAGAAAATAAGGATCTGAAAGAAAAGATAAAGGCTGAAAGTGTAAAACATGAGCATTTGGTGAATAGGGAAGAGACAAGAGTGTTAAACTAGTGCTGATCTGTGTTTCTCGATTACAATGGATGTCTTCTGTGCAAATACGCCAGCAAGAAAAGGTTGCTCATCAAAGATAAACTTCCTGTGCGCACTCGATATGGTCTTGGCAGTGGTAACAGAGACGATTATTTGAAGTTTTGATCAGAGGAACGTGGGGTGAAAGTTCCACGGGTCAGGAGAGGGTGGGCATCATCAAGGTTCCAGAATGGACAAAAGCGAGAGAGGAAAACATTCCACAATTGAAGCTTTACAGAATATCAAAAGAAGAAGTAATACTGATCTTCGGTGGCAGCATTGCACAAAATGCAGGAAGAGCTAGGGAAGCGAAGGGGCATTAAACGTTGCAAACGCTGTTTTGTTGCGGTTCGATCCCAGAGCAATGTTTACCAGACAGTTAGACAGTGGTGAGGAATAAGGACGGACCAAAATTTGTGCCATTGGATGGATAAGCTGGGCGGTGGTTTTGATGTTGAGCGAATATGACGACTTAGAGACCCAGTGCAGGCTTCACCAAACCTAGCATTGTCTGGTTACACCAAGGACAGAAGAAAGGAAACATCGGGAGGGGTGGGGTCGAAGGAGTCACAGGGTTGAAGGCAAGAAATAAACCAAGGGCAGTGTACCATACTTCCAGAATCAAGCTGCCAAAAGAATTGGCCAATATAGTTACATGCCCAAGAGAAGGTACTCCGAGATTTGCGGGCGAAACAGCTATCTTCTTTAATCGAAAATGCATCAGACACAAGGAGTGTTTTGAGGCTCAAATAATATTCAACAAAAGGTGGTAAATACATCCATAGAAAAGCCAGAGGAAAGTGTTGAACTACCGGTGGTTGCAGGCGTAGGTTGGATGGGAGTAAGGCTGAAAGAAGTGAGGTATTAGCGCGATGCGGTGGAAGAAGTGAAGTCGGGAAAGTTGCAGAACTACAAAGGAACAGAAGTGCAATACTAGCAATAGGAGCCATAAAGTGTAATGAAATGAGAAATTTAAGGAAATGTAACAGAAATGAGGGAGACGAAAAAGAGTGATAGTGCAATATAGGAAGAATCCATCATAATTGAAGAGCTCTTTGTTGATAATCGAAGTCAAGCAGATCTAAACCCCCATATTTGCGTGGCAGACATAGAAACGGCCAACCAGAGCTACCAAAAACCAGGCGCAGCACCGAGCAAATATTGGTGCGAATGGCACCAAAGAAAGATAGTAGGGCAGGAGTCGCATATAGTACACGAAATACCGAGCTGAAAAAAAGTGAGTTCGTCACAATACTTTTACCACGTACGGACAAGCATCTTTGAGATAGTAGCGTGCAACGGTTCCCAAGCTGGACCAGTAAAGCAGCACCGAAAGCTTCAATCTGGGAGATATATGAGCCCAATGAAAAGCCTAGGTAACTGATTTTAGTGGTGGAGTGGCGGTCATGGAGACTGTGGATATCAGCAACATCTAGTACAGTGCCCCAATCCGGATAGAACTGTCAAGACATAGCAACAGTAACCATCTTGTGGAGACTGACTTTCGTATTATATGCTAAGCCAAATGTATGCAAAGGGTTTAGTAAAGTATTATTATCGGCGGGCAAAGAGAGAAAGACAAGAAGTACATCGGAATAGGCGAGAAATCTGAGTAGAGATAGTGAGAGATCGGGACAGGACGATGAGAGAGAGGGCGGAATCAGAAACTGGAAATTACGGATTAATAGAGAAGCAAGAATGGATCTAAGCAAAGGTTTGAAGGCCGAGTTAACAAGTAATGGAGAAAGGGGATCACCCTGACGTAGTCCCTGGCCCAGTAAAAAAGAAGAGGATATATGGCCATCCACATTTATGTAAATATGAGCAGAGAAAAAAAAATACTGCATACAGAGTCGACGAGCATGGTGGGAAATCTGGTCCTGGCCATGACCAGACAAAGGTAGCCAGGGTAGACACGGTCATAAGCCTTCTCCTGATCCAAAAGAAGGGTCAACACAAAAGGCATTGGTTAGTTGGGTATGCGACATAGCGAGTCGTGTTAGCAAGCCATTGTCTGCGATCAAATGCTCCGCCATAAATCCAGTTTGAAAAGGTATACTAAGTGGGCCAATACCATAGCATAAATGGAAAGTAAGCATTTTGGTGAGCAACTTGGCGTCACATTTTATCAAAGAGATCCATTGTTAGTTGTGGAAGGAGGTCGTGTCACCTGCCTTGGGGAGGAGAACGAGTATGGTTTCCAGCCAGGAGGAAAGGAAAGCACTACGTATAGAGTCGTTATAAACCTGAACTGCAATTGTTTTGATGGTCGTATGAGAAAAAAGCCGAGCCCACAATGGGTATGGCAAACCATATATGCCGCGGCCTGAATTGGTGGGGGGTAGCTTTCAGTAAAGCAAGGATTTCGTCCAGTGTTACATCAGCAATTAAATTAGTGGATTAATCTGCAGGGAAACGAGTAGAGTATGGGAAGTTGTCGATGAGTGTGTGTGTAGCGGAATAATCGATGGGTTCCGATGAGTAAAGAGATTGGTAGAAAGAACGAGTATGGCCAAATAAATCAGCAGAGGGAGTGTAAGTCACTCCAGTAACAGGATCGACAAGTGAAGAAATACTTTTGGCGGCGTCTCACTGTTTGAGTACCCTAAAAAAGTATTTGGATGATGTCTCACCAGCTTCACACCACTTAGCACCAGATGTGGTAGCTAGGGTGGATGCCCGAGACAATTGTATGTTAGCGAGCAGATTTTCAATGTTAAGTTGAGAAGAACAGGTGTAAATCTCAAATCCATTCCTAGCACGACGAAGATGGCGTTCCTGATTCTTGAGTCGACGCTAAACTCGTTTAGAATAAGTGAGGACGGGCTGTTTGATGAGCTGTTTGATATTATTCCAACGAGAACCAATAGACGTGTCATGAGAGAGGAAAAAGTCAGCCTTATCCAGAAATGCAGTAATGAGGGCATCAAATTCATCATATTAGAGATATTGAGTGTTGAATTTCCAGACTCCAGGACCCGATGGGCGAGAGAAAGGAATGGATACTGCAGGGAGGCCGGGATCAGTTGATGAAGGATTAATAACTGTTATGTTAGGACGTTTGGGGACAATGCTGTGTGGACAGAAAATGTAGTCGATGCGTGTGCGAGAGCTGTGGAAATTAGGTAGCGACAGTCAAGAAGAATTAGTTATGATATCTGGACAATTACCCTGTATGTATCCTTTCCAGTCAGGTGTATGGCTGCAATAATGACTGAGATCACAGTTAAAGTCTCCAAGTCGAGAGACGGGAAAAGAAAGAATAACAGTAGAAAGAGTGCGTACTAAGGAAGAGAAGAATGTACGCCGGTGGGAAGAAATGTTCGGTCTATAAATGACCACAATTACAAAAGGATCAAGGTGATGATCGGTGTGTTTAGCCTTGACAACGAGTGCACGGTTTTCAGGCTAAACATAGAGTGGTGAAAGTTGAAGGAGAGAATCGAAAGAGGAGAGGTCGCAATATATAGTCCATAGGCTGGTCTGTGGTTGAGATGTAATGTGAATATACAAGTGATGTATAGGGAGTAAATGAGTCTCTTGAAGAGCAGGTTATGAAAGTGGAGGGGAGAATATTCAAAGGTGTCAAATTAAAAAAAAAAGTTTTTGGGATTGCGGGTTTTTGATAGTAGAGAGGGAACTTCGACCTTTTAAGGTTTCTTTACAGAGATTTTGTGCAATCATTTATGAACTTGGCTCATCTGAATGACCAGACTTTTCAGTTTTATCAGTCATAGGTGTGTTACTATCCAGGTCAGTGTATAAGGTTGCGCTTTGGGAGATAATCCGAAAAGTGGGCTCAAGAAGAGACTTTCTATGTTTGTTATCAGAAAATATCGGTTAGTTGATGCCATCGTTGTGATTGAATAAGCCTCGGGCACCCTGGAAATGTTTTCTGGCATCGAGTCCACGACCGGACGGATCATACACAGCGATATCTATGGAAGATGGGTCAATGTTGTTCTATGCAGCCAAATTTCTTGTCGCCATGACACTAGTGTTCATCACCAATATGGAACAATAATGGATTGTGAGTGTGAGGGGTGAAATAAGGATGGTTGGACTTTGCGAGGAGTTAGAATTTCTGGGATGGCTTGTCATAGGGGTGTCTCTATCATAGCGACAGAGACTTGGCGTTCTTAAAGGGACTCGGCTTTTGTAAGTGCAATCTGCTGCCACTCTTGAATAATCTGCTCTGCTTCAATGTTATCTGGATCAGCGGGGCATTCACGACTTTTAATTGCATGGCCAAAGACGCTGCACGTTTTGCAAAGAGGTGCGCTGGTAGTGTTTTTTCTTCCGGCAGTATCTGCACACCTACACCGTTTGATAGAACATGATCCATTTATCTTTCAGGAATGCTTTTTTCAATGTTAAACAAGACAGTCGTCGGATTGATGGCACTAGCCCATGCAGCGAATGTAAGATCCACGATCATATTCTTGTCAAATTCGTGAGCAGTGAAAGTATGCAAAGATTTGTCCTTTTGATGTGGTGCTGTGGCCTGGGTACGGTTATGTGGATTATCTTACCAAAATGTGTGTGCCCTGTCCTGTGAGTGCAATCACTCGAGGGTACTAATATCAAAAAAAAAGTTTAACTGATATTAAGTTCTGTCGGTTATATTAATTTCCGTAAAAATACTCTTCACTCTGTGGATAACTGTCCTGAGTGACGCAAAGACAAACGTACCTGCCATATCTGTGGGGTAAAGGGATATATTCAGGCTCACTGCCCCCGAGACCCTCCCATAAATGCATGCCAGAAGCTCCGGAAAGGAGATAAGGCCCCGAGCTTGGCAGCCTTCCATCCTATTTATATACCGATACACCCTCTACAGCAAGCATAGCAGGTAGCTTTGAAAACGGCCAGGACTCTGGAACAGCCAGAGGCAGAAAATATTTCTGCAGGCAATCAAACCACTGTAGAAGCGTGTATGGCCAATTTGGCAAACAGCGAATGTGAAGCCGAAGCTTCACAGGTCTCCAGGACTTTAAGCGAAGACAGTGGTATCCCCCGAATCTGAGGATAAAGATGCCCTATCTGACGCACACATGAGCGACACTGACGAGACCAAAAACAAAAATCAGACTAATGTATCTAATAAACCCAAGAAACAAATTAAAAGGAGAATTTTACGTAATGAAGCCAAGAGATTCATTTTATCAGACAGCGCAAAACGCAATAGAGCCCTCACATTATAATAATATGATGACTACATTTAAAATAGCAACAACCAACTGTCGGTGGCTTACCGAGACCTTTAACCCCCAACAACGTAATTACTTTATTTGACACCTACGCTCAAAATATATTCAAGTACTTGCAATCTAGGAAACGCACACAAACAACCCAAAACTTCAAAAAACTTCTTATAAACAATTTCGAGCAGAGAGCCAATGGACATAACACTACGGCCTTGTTTTCTTCTCGTCCTATATTTCTTCTTCTTCTTTTAATCCTACTATAGTATATGTGGTAGAGTTACTTTTGCTACTATCCGTTATATACATTACCATTTTGGCTCTATAAAGATTGCTGTCATATATGCTCCTGCAACAGTATCAAGACCCCGGGCCTTTTCCACTTCTATTCTTCAATTGACACAATTTGGCCAACCTGCTACTTCATCTCGTTTCCTCTTCCTTAAACATTTCAACTATACTTACAGCTCTACTTCTTCATACCCTTGTCATACATCTCTACCGTGGTTGCACCACGTTCATGAAACCTTAATTGATTGTGTCACTGATGAAGGTCAAACTCCCTATTCCAAAATTCTGCTGAAGAATGCAAATGAGTAGTATCAACTACAACTTTGCAACACCAGGTCTAGCCGGCCTCAAATACGAGCCTTCCGTAGATTACGACAATCCTATACGAGCTGATTATTTTCTTACTACGATTACTCTATCTTTCGGTACAGCTCATACCGAAAGAGGTTTATGGTGTGCTGACTCTCGACTGAAAATACCCTCATATTTCCAAGAACGCTTCTCTGTGTCTTTACAGGGTATCTTTCCCAGTTTGACTCAATTACCTTACCCTTAAGATAGATGCAAAAAAGTCAAGGCTATTCTTTGCCAGGTTGCTAAAACATTTTCTCGGGTATCTACCGCTTGGCGTGCTGCATAAGAAAAGGCAATGAAAAGCAAACTCGATCGACTTATACATAAATACAAGATCTACCATATCCGAGATACACAGCTTGTTGTTGTCGAACGTAAGTTTGCTCTTATAAAGCAAGAGCATGTAAATATCCTTGTTCTTAGAGCACAGAAATATTAGAGATAAAATGAAGAACATTCTGCAGGATGCCTCAAGAGACCTGTTGCGACTAAGACAGCGCAAAAACATATTCCTTTTTTACGCCACTCTGTTTCAAATGCGACCTGCAGTACGCCTAGTACTAAGGCTGACGCTGCTAGTGCATTCTATGGGGAGGTTTATACCGCTGATCCTACTGATCACTCGACCATTGACGATTTTCTCCACAATGTTCCTGAACATGTCTATCTTAATTAAACTGTACGGTCATCCATGACTTCCTCCTTCATCTTTGACTAAATTTGCTCTGCATCTGATAGATCTCCCCGCAAAAGTATTCTTCGCTCTGATGGCCTTCCGTATGAGTTTCTGTTATTAGTGTTAACTGAGGATGTATATTCCGACATGGACACGACTATCTATAGTCGTGCTCTTTTACATGGTATATTTCCCCCATCTTGGAGCTCTACTTGTTTATCCCTGCTACCTATAAAAGCCGACCTTTCCACTTTAAAAAACTGGAAACCTATTTCATTAATCAAAACTGATATCAAAGCCTTCGCCCGTTTGCTAAATTTACGTAGCACACCCGCCTCCAAGTCACTGGTTAAGCAATACCAGACTGGCCTTTTTAAAAGGCAGTTAATTACCAATAATGGGCTTATGAGCCGCATAGCTATGGAACAGACACAGCTCTCCTCCATTGACTCCGTTGGTTTGTTGCTTGACCAGGCAAAAGCGTACAATAGTGTACATCCTTAATATCTCAAGCGAGCTTTGGAACGATTTTGCTTTCCTGGTATCATTGTCCACTGTATTTCCAAACTTTTCTTCTCTATTGACGTATCTGTTAATGACAATGCATTTATTTCACCTTCTATAGAGCAACAACAGGGACTTTTCTAAGAAGATCCATTGTCACTCTTCCATCTCGCCTTTGAGCCCTTGCCCTGATGATTGATCCATGGCACTTCGTTTTATGGATCATGTATCTACATTGACGCTTTTGACAACTCTACACCACCACCTGTTAAAATACTAGCCCACTCTGATGATTTCTTGGTTTTTCTTCACATTCTTGCAGTTTTTTTTTATTATATACCAACACTTGGACGCATACTCTCGGGCCTCTCATGCACAAACAAACCTACGTAAGATACAGGCCTTTTCGTTATCTGGTGCCTCATCAACCAAATCGCAAACTCTTCTCCAGACAAGTCTATTACTGCATGACATTATCGCACTTCACGATCTGTCCTGGCATACCTAGCGTCTCCTTTAATCTTGTTTCTAGCTTAACGAGACTAGTTCTATTAGTCACTCATGCAATTTGTTGAATCTGCATGTCATATTTACTCACAGCCCTCACTATTACTACTTGGTCGTTCCACATTTCTTATCACACTGATTCTCTCTCGCATGCAGCGTGTTCTTCATGTCACTATTGCTCATATCAAGTTCTTTGATAAACTTGGGTCTATTATGCGTCAGTTCCTTCACCAGAAAATTTTACCCATGGCTAGTCTAGCCTCTCTCTGTTTTCCTTGGACACAAGACGAATTGGGTATATTAAATCCTCAATTCCAAATTCCAACAAAAGGCCTTTACCATGCGATGGTTAAAGCCCTCTATATATCCACCAGCGTGTTGCTCCTTTTTCACTCCACGGATACAACACAGTCTTCATCCTGCCCAAACACACGGCGATATTCGACCACCTTTGTTGTTTCCACGTCTGCGACACCATCATTTTTTGTTCTGTCCACAATGAAGCCCATTCCGCGCAACTTCTCTTTTGTCACTGTTGGCTACTTTATTTTTGTGATCCTTCTGGACGTACTACAACAAGTTGGCGGAGGATTTTAGCGTCTGATACGTTTATATATGATGAGGAGTTAGAGGCCGTCCGTCCTCGATCACCCAACGAAAGGAATTCATCTCCATACCTCATTTCCAAACTGTTTTGCTATTTTTCTACTGAAAGAGCCACCCTTATCCCCCCTTTAACATCCCTCTCTCTACTTGCCCACAAAACCACTGGCTTTCACCTGTTCTTTATTTGTTGCTGCTCTTAATCCAAAATATGCCCTATTTAGTACTCTTGGTACCCATAGTTTTTGTGCTATATGCCGCAACCCATTCAAAGCTCTAACTTGCTTCTTTGCCACTCACCCCACGACAATGGTGCACCTTTTGGTCATTTCCTATCCCTCACTCATCTGATAATATATGGTATCGAACTATCCTCAATACCCTCTCATTCCAAATCACCCTCTACCACCATGCCTCTGCACTATTTGACACTGTAGTATACACACCGTAATTGAGTGAAGTGCATACTCGACGACCAAACACTGGTTACTTCTTGCTGATGAACCTGACAAGTTAACAATCTCCGGAGCTGTTACGCACCAGGCACACGTACACTACACACTCGTACAGTGCAAACCAACCATTACACAACAGGGTTTTGATTTACATGGATTTTAATAGTATCAAATATAAGTAATATTACTCTGACTCGCTTTAATAAACAAAGCTTTCAAAACATCTACTTTTTCCTATATTGAGATACTAGCTCAATAATAATCCCGAATACCTCAGTGTACCTCAGTGTGTGTATACGGAAAACTGCATAATTTATTTTAAATAGCCGTACGGTAAAACCTGGCGGATTAATCAATAAACAGCACCGACAAAAAAAAGGAAACTATCAATAGTGCTTTTGAGAAATGATATATTATTATTAGATAATTAGTAAATCTCAGCTATATACTCTTTATAGATTAAAATCTAAACTCTTAATCAGTTTACGTGAATGGAATAAGAATTTTTACAAATGGTTTATGTGTATGCACCTTGAACCTTGAACCTGAATAAACTTATTCGAAGGAGTATTCAAGCAATCATGATTGTTTTTATCTTGATTTTGGGAACTTGAGACGGCGGGTGTATTTGGTGACCATCGCCATTTGGAAGAGAAAAGCAGCGACATTAGGAGATTGAAACTTGTAGAACGAGGGAGAAAAATAAAAAGTAATAGTAGTTGGCTGTAAAGAGGTCAGTAATCCGACTCTAGACACTATACAGCTCGAAAGCTCTTCCTAATAATAAAGTCTCTTACTAGTCACTTTTCTCAACTCAATCGTTCTATTCCCAACATCTACATTCAAAATTGCGAATGATTGGCTCAAGTTAATATAAAAAATGGATGACGTTACAAAGCGTGTGGCCCAAAGGTCAAAACTTGCACTTTAAATAAAGAACACGTCTCAAAGTGTGTGGCCCAAAGATTATAACGCGTTAAAAAAAGGAACACTCTCACATTATTATTTTTCTTCTTTGCGCTTTTTCATTAGTTTACTCCAATGTACAGCAACACCAGCAGCAGCAGCAGCAGCGACAACAACAACAACAACAACAACAACAACAATAACAACAGAAAATGCAGCAGCAAATGCAACAGCAAATGCAAATGCATTAGAAAGTCCAGCAACAGCTCTCTTGTGTTTGGTCAAAAGGCCATTAGCAAGCCGATCCCCAAGCCTCTGAGGGACCGAATTCTAATGAAGCTGGCGGGTATTCCTGCCCCAGAAGAATCTAACTACATTATTGCACTCAAAGAAAGAACGGCAATGGAGCTTTGTAAGTTTTGTCTTTATATAATAATAGATAAGCGATAAAATATTAATACCAATAATTTCTATATATTATCAGATATTCCTAGGGGGGTTAAGCGGCAACTCCAGGAGGAGGAGTATGAGGGGCAACCGGCAAATGTAGACGGCTCTTGGCCTGCCCTTGAGCATCTTATTAAAAGAAAGAAATTGTGGTTCGAGGGCAAGGCTTTTGTCAAGGCCCGTGAGCAGGACATAGCTCGGGCTGAGCGTTTCCAAACACCGCTCTCTGAACTCAAGCCGACAGCCATGATTCCAGAAGTTGAAGCCTTTTGCAAAAGAAAAGCACTTGCAATGGCATACACACAGGCTGTACAAGAAGGAATAGAGGTGGAAATAGGAGAAGAAGAAAGCGAAGAAGAACAAGAAGATGATGATGACGACGAAGAAGAAGAAGAATATGAGGAATATGAAGAATATGAAGAAGTAGAAGAAGAAGGAGTAGCAGAAGAAGAAGAAGAAGAAGAAGAAGAAGAAGTAGCAGAAGTAGTCGCAGAAGTAGCAGAAGTAGTCTCAGAAGTAGTCGCAGCCGAAGAAGCTATTCAAGTGCAAAAGCAAGCAGAGACGCTCGCACCCAGAAGAGCAGTAAAGGCCATGACGCTCGCTGCTAGAAAAAGAGCGGCGGAAGCACTCGCGGTTAAAAGAAGAGAAGCAGAAGCAGCAGCGACAACAACAACAACAAAGCCAGAGCCAGAACCAAAGACAGAGGCAAAGGCAGAGTCTGAGCCTGAGCCTGAGACAGAGCCTGAGACAGAGGCAAAGACAAAAACAATGACAATGACAAAGACAAAGACAGGGACAGAGGCAAAGGCAGAACCCCGTCTGGCCAAAAGCCCATACGGCGGCTGCCATTTTCGAGTCTGAGTAAAAAGTCCGTAGTCCGGGGGTTGCTCTTCTAATGGTAACAAGAAGAGTAATCCCCGGGAAACCCGGCAGAAGCAACTAACAAATATATATCTTTTTATAGCAACAGGAAGCAACAGAAGCAACATACTAACATACTAACAAGCAACAGATACTAACAAGCAACGGGAACTAACAAGCAACGGGAACTAACCTTACTCACAACTAACTTTATGAACAATTAACTTTATGAACAATTAACTTTATGAACAATTGACTTTATGAACAAATAAATTTACTAACAACTAACTTTACTAACAGCTGACTTTACTAGAAGAAGCCGAATTAGAGTCATAGCTAGTGTTAGAATTAGAGTCATAGCTAGTGTTAGAAGTAGAGTCTTAGATAAAGTTAGAAGTAGAGTGATAGCTAGAGTTAGAAGTAGAGTCATAGCTAGTGTTAGAAGTAGAGTCTTAGATAAAGTTAGAAGTAGAGTGATAGCTAGAGTTAGAAGTAGAGTCATAGCTAGAGTTAGAATTAGAGTCATAGCTAGAGTTAAAATTAGAGTCATAGCTAGAGTTAGAAGTAGAGTCATAGCTAGAGTTAGAATTAGAGTCATAGCTAGAGTTAAAATTAGAGTCATAGCTAGAGTTAGAAGTAGAGTCATAGATAAAGTTAGAATTAGAGTCATAGCTAGAGTTAGAATTAGAGTCATAGCTAGAGTTAGAAGTAGAGTCATAGATAAAGTTAGAATTAGAGTCATAGCTAGAGTTAGAAGTAGAGTGATAGCTAGAGTTAGAATTAGAGTCATAGCTAGAGCTAGAATAAGAGTCATAGGTATAGCCAGGAAAAAACAGCTCTTATATATTTTATCCAAAATGTATTATTATATATACTAGGAGCTTTGGTCCCCCCTTCCCTCGGGGGGAGCGGCCATTGGCCTATGTTGAGTTCTTTATAACTTTTCCCTACTGTTAATAGTGTACGGTACACAATTGCCAAGTAGTATAGCCTTTATATTTTATTTTAATGAGAAACAAGTAAGTTAGAGAATACGTGACGAAAGTTATAAGTTGTATAACGTGATATCTAACTTCATCCTTTATTTCTAATTAGATAAAATAAAATGAACTGCTGGGAGCATGACTTTTAGCTAAAAGTCTAAATACGGGATAAAAGTCGAGATAAAAGCAACTGCTGGAGATGCTATTATATTATATTGCTTATTTTTCTTTATTATTATTATTATTATTATTATTATTGCAAAAGCAAAAAAAAACCCTAAAAAAGTCTGAGGGTACCCGGAGCCCAGAGACATGTGAAGATTGTACAAAAGAATCCATGTACATCCGACAATCATTTGAGATTAGCATGAAAGAATGTTATTGTTTGTAAAGCGAGCAGTAATAGACTTTTTTTTCCTCTCTCTCTCTCTCTCTCTTAAGTAATTCGGTGGTAAGCTGGGAATTACAGCTTTCACACTAGGTTTGACTGAAAGATGGTAACAACCGCCGTTACAATGGGGCCGAGACTCATGTTAATTGAGTACATGACTAATTAAGAAAGATAGTTTAGTGTGATGGCTCAAGATTCACAATTCAGTATGTAACAATGGTGCTGTTTGAGTGATAAGAAAAAAAAATGATGATAGGTGTATGTACATTGATGATATTTCATTATTATTATTTCTTTGGTCCGTATCGTATTTCACAATAATGAAATTCACTTGCTCGGCTATTGGATTATACTCCATAGTAATGAATCTACGACACACTAATAGAGCACAATAAAAAGTGAACTTAACATGCTAATATAACGATGAGGATTTTACAGTGAGCCAGTAGAAGAGGGGTGTGTGAGCGAGAAAAAGAAGACATGTAGTTTGGCTAGATGTGTCGGGGTTTTTTATTTTTTTTTATTTTTTGTGGTCGATCATTACCAAAGGGTCAGAGGTAGTTAGCAATAGAAATAAGTAGAGTCAGCACTCGTTATAGTAATAATTTAGCATGGAAAAGACATGGGTAAAATAGCCAAGCTTTAGAAGCCTTGTAGTATTATGGTCAGTCAGGCAAGTGGAGTTAGTATACTATCATTCTTTTCAAGGATTTGCTTTTTGTGGGGGGATATAATGATAATAACGTGTGAAGCTTTAATTGTTAGTTCAGCTAATTTAAACCATATAAATGTAAAATGAAGTTTCTGTATAATATGGTGCAATTTTTAGTAGGTCTTGTAGTATACACACTACAATTAAGTGAAATAAAAGCCATGGCCAAAAAACTGGTCTCTTCTTGCTAATAAACCTGGCAAGTTAACAATCTCCAGAACTATCACACACCAGGCACATATACACCACACATTCGTACAGTGTAAACCAACCAACCGTTACACAACACGGATTTGAATAGTAGCAAATATAAACAATATTACTTTGTCTCTTTAATAAATCATGCTCTCACAATATCTACTTCTCCTAATATTGAGATACTCATTCAAAATTAATCCCCAATACTCCACCACCAGCAACTCAATTGGATTATTTGTGCAAATGGTCCATGATCAATACCCACTTTCATTCAGTCAGACTTTATTTATTTATTTATCACCTGCTTCACTCAATTCTTACTGTCACAAATGCAATTGTACGAAGACGTGTATATCTTTGACTCTCTCATTTCAGGCTATAGACATTATCAGAGTAGTTTTACCTCTTACAATCTGCTCTTTTGGCTATATATATCACATTGGTACGACCAGAACTCGGCTTCTTATGTCACATATCTCGGCTATCATTTTTTGTTAGCTATATCTTGTGTCTGCAGCACACACATTCAACGTCAACTGTCTTTACTGGGACCATCCATTGACCTCCCCGCTCTTATCATGTCTAAACCGTATCATATATCGTGCCTGTTCTCCATTTACTCTTTAATCATACATTCTATCCAAACTCTTGGACGCAAATGTCTCACTCATGGAATATTTCTCTCTTACTCGGCTAAGTTTTCTGCGACTTAATAAGCGTTATGATGATATCGGTATTTTGTATTCAACTCGTTATCAGCAACCCATTACAGTTCTGTTGCACTCACTCTCTCCTCCACGCCTACATCGATCACCCAATCTTTATTATACATTCTCTACAACATACCTTGAGCACACATTGCATGGCATTTAGTTACGAATTACCTATTTTCTTTCCTGAAGTGCAACCAGCCAGTCTAAAGTCGCCTTTCTCCATCACTGATACCCTCTTTTGTGTATTCGACATATATCTTCGTGGTCTCATATTTTGACTTCCCAATGACGCTATTTGTCTTACTTTGCCGTGTTCTTCTATGTGGTTACCACTCATAGAGGGTCTAATGGTACGAGGAGGGTACAATACGGCGGAAAAAAGGGTAACATGTTTCCACTTTCGTAACACAACTGCCATTCATTCCGCCGTAGTATATTTCAGTTTAAGCAGAATATAGGACTTTTACTTTATATTATTTTTCCTTAACTCTACGTGAATAGTACTAAAGCTTACCTTTATCATACGCTTCACCACTGTTTGTATAGTTTTCTCATCAAACTTCTTGCTTCATCAATTGTTTGTGTATCTTCTGATAAGATGTCTAGCTGTAGCCTTCAGGGGTTGTGGTTTTTATCAACAAGTCTGTTCTAATATCTTTATATAAGCTTTTATTTCTGAGCGGTCTTGGGTTATCCAGTGACCGTAGTCAACAAGATGTCTATTTACATTTGTGTGTTGTATTTGCTTTACCATTGGACTGAAGCTAATATAGCTTGTAAAATTGTTGGTTGTCCCATCCTATTCCTTCAGCTATGAGTTGTTTTCAGTTGGTACAAATTTAGTGATAAAGATTTACACAAAATTACACCCAATAGCACTATATATAATTTATTACACCAAAACACACATTCCGTCTCATAGTGTAGTAGAGACGGTTGGGTATAATCCAAGGACTTTTTACAGCTCGCACTTTATCTCTCTTATTTTATTTTATTTTTGATGCTCTACTAAAGATTTTGCACTGAAACCAGCGTCATCAATAAAACAACAATAACAACAAGGATAAGCTAAGTGGTTTATTCAGTTGACATTCAACATCCCAGGCTCTTTTCAAGCACTTTAGTGTTTGTTTAGAAGTTTTCCTTTTTCTTTTTCTTTGCTTCTTCTGGTAGATCTAAAGGTCCAGACAAAGATGTATGTCGATACTTTGTCTCGCGTGTTTCCAAATATGCATACCCATCTTCTTGTATACTCTCTTGTGCGTTTTCTTGGCTCTTCCACATCTTCAAGCTCTAGTGCTTTTCTGATTTTATGAAACTGTTTTTTGTGTTTGTGCACACACACACACACATATTCAAAAGAACGTCGATTGTTCGTTCTTCCAAGGTAACTTCGTTTACAGAAATTTGTTTTGCAATACTATAAAGCAGTTGTACTGTCTCATCGGCACGTTCCTTGCTGTCTATAACTCAACAAATGTTTTTCTTTTTTTTTGCTTGTGTAAAAAAGTATTCCACTGCAAATAATGGTTTAAGTGGTTGCTCATGAACATAGTCGCTGATAATAGTAGGATCCAGAATATTAAAAAAAAATATCTAGCCCATGGCTTACAAGGATATTCTTTCGTATATGATTTGGCTACTTTCTACTAAATCGTTGGTTACATTTTCTTTTGTAGGGTGTATACCAAAGGCAATAACAATTGGTAAAATCCCATGCTCTTTGTTAACTGCAAGGCAGTATTCTATTGTTCTTTGTATAAATTTGGGATCAATGGTAATTTTGGACCTCAACTAAAACAGGAGGGAAGGAAGCAGTGACTTTAATGAGGGGGAATAACACGTCTGAACATCTTTCATTATGTCATTCTGTAGATCTGACTGCGTACTGACAACAAGCTCCAGAACCTGTATTCTCAAAACGCCGCGTCAGGCGATATGTAACATTAAAAAAAACATTGATGGCTCCTACCTAGTAAATCATCGACAATGATGTTTCTAACAGGATTGCGCAGTATTCCATTCCTTTCTGCGGTCTAAAGATATACATATCAGATCTGTACCACATTTATTGGAACTATGCTATTAGATTGCTTTGACTCTATTTTAAATAACTCACCATCTTGAGCAATCTCATATGTCATGAAAGGCCGTTAAATGTACATATACTTCTTGTATGCGTGGTCACCATATAAAGCATATTTGAGATCTGGGTCATTTTCTGGCTGCATATGATCCACATGAGCAATAGGTCTCTGCAGGGTCTTTGACTGGTCAAAGATTTTTGCGTCATTGCTAATTCCCGCAAAAGGACCAATGATGCTTACTTGTGATTCCATCGGGGATGGCAATCGCCTGGTATTTCAGACAATGGATGTGCTGTACAAATAATATGGCATATAATACATAGGTTGTTATAAGCTACATTTCTGTTTAATCCATTTCTTATAATTAATATATTACCTTTCATCTATTGTACATGACTTTCTGCTCCTCGTTTATAGTTATGCGAGAGACCCTCTGCATTGTGCCGTCGATAAGTCCAATTACATTTGGGTATATACCGCCTATAAGAAAAAGAGAGATACAATAAAAGACTAGTTAAAACCGAATAAAACACTTTAGAAGGACATGTGCTTACTTTTTGCAAACACGGCAGCATAAAAAACTCTCGCAGGTCTCTTCTGAGAATTTTCGCGAGTCAAACTCAAACCCATGCTTAATGATGTCAAAAAGTAGAACTGAGAACTGGTTTACTGTGCAAGCCAAGGTCTTCTCGGTAATTCCCCACATTCTCTCCATTGAACAATATCGAC
>NW_017265175.1:5869-112942 GCF_001638985.1 Phycomyces blakesleeanus NRRL 1555(-) | reverse complement strand
GTACCCATAAGAGAAAGAAACATAGCAGGCCAATCCACAGTGACACTACCGCCCATACAAAGGTTGAAATACTGTCTAGTGTTCAGTCAATACTGTTCGGAGAGGACTGTCTATCAGAAATAACCTTAACAGAGCTGCAACAGAAACAAAAAAAATCTTTTTTTTTTAGCAATGTCTTGAATCTTCTTTTTACATACCACATTCATTTTGGGAATCCTCAGTCAAACCTCCATGCATACATTGACTTTACAAATCTACTGGAATCGGCACCAACTTCAGAATGCTATCAAAACTAACACCAGCAACCATAACATATCGCTTTTTTTTTTGACACTACTAACATCAACTTCAAAATACTATCAGAATTGACACCAACAACCATAACATATCTTTTTTTTTTATTACCACTACAAGATACAGCTCAAAATCATAGCCATATAATAAAACTTCGACACTCCAAAACCGTACATTATATTCCTCTAAGCCCAAGGTCTCATATATCACCATTCTCAAATCTGGCTTTCAACTCTCGCACACACACAACATTCATATGCTTATACTTCCAACACCTTCTTCGATCCCAATGCCCCCCATCCCATCAGACATAATTTTCAAAGCTTCCACCTTCTAGTATATCTTTAAATAACCACTTCTACACCAAACAAACTTCACCCAACACAAATACTCAACCATCAAAGTTTCCTTAATATCTTTAAATATAATCACTCTCACTCTTCTTCTCTCTTTCACTTCAATCAAATCAACTCTCTCCTGTCTCACCGTACTCACATCTCATATTCATCTTAATGTCTTTTTAATCAATTAAATTATTACATACATATCTAGCTTTTATTAATAGGGAAATGCTTATTACAATCATTGTTAAAATAGAGCTCAATTGGAATGGTTTAAAAAGATTTGGTTTTTATTAATAAAAAAAATTAAAGTCAAGGCTAAAGAATATATTATATTTATTAGCAAAAAAAAACGAGAAAAAAAAATAATGTCAGATTCTTAGTTCTCTACTTATAAAAGTAGATCCATCCTCCCCAGGACGAAGACCTGATCTGACAGCGGGGAGGGAAAATGAACTAGTTTACCCTTTGAACAATAACACTTCACAGGAACTTATCTTCCTCCATGTTAAGGGTGGTGCGGAGATCGACAGCTAGTGATCAGGCAGCGCTGCACGTCAGCCTACACCCTCTCAACTAACCATCTTTCTCTGAAGTACGAATTGGCAACCGCAACTGCATCAAACGCACGACAAACTAGCTCGGCTAGACACTTGGCGCAAGTATAAATACTTGCAATGTACAAAGGTGCATTCCGTGCAATGTCCCCTTGTAGGTCTAGAAAGAAATGGGGTCCCATCTGGGAACTAAACGCCCAGAGAGATAAAGGAATCTGTTGGTTTTACCTTTTGACGCCAGTATTTCCTCGGAGACAGAATCTCCTCAATAGTGACAAAGGTAGTGTGGAGAAAGATAACCAGTGCTCAGGCAGCGCTGCACGTCAGCCTACACCTTTACAACCAGCTAGCTTTCTCTAGAGTATCGGCTGACACCGCAACCGCATCGCGCACACAAGAACCAACTCGGCTAGACACTTATGCAATTTAAAAAATTGCTATGTACATCAGCAGCGAAGCACTGAAGACACAGTACAAGAGTACATTCCGTGCAATGACTTCTTGTAGGTCTAGAAAAGAACGCGCGCCACCTGGGAACGAAACGCCCGGTGGAAAATACTTCATTGGTCATACCCTATAGCAACTGACACTTCATAGGAACTTATCTTCCTCCATGCCAAGGGTAGTGTGGAGAGTCTCTACCAGCCATCCTGCAGCGCTGCACGTCAGCATTCACTCTCATAGCTGGCTTCTTCTCTC
Organism: Phycomyces blakesleeanus NRRL 1555(-); assembly: GCF_001638985.1. Lineage (NCBI taxonomy): Eukaryota > Fungi > Mucoromycota > Mucoromycetes > Mucorales > Phycomycetaceae > Phycomyces > Phycomyces blakesleeanus. The sequence continues at coordinate 111,051 of NW_017265175.1, read as the reverse complement.
TTAAGCACTGGCTTGCACCAGCACACACACAAGAACCAAATCCCTAGACTCTTGCGCAATTAATGGTCATACTACTAGAGCACAAAGTGCCGTTTGCAATCGCAAGAATTGCCAGTGTTACAGTAACAAAGACTGTAGACACAATACAAAAGAACGTGCGTGCGTACGTCTCCTGTAGGTCTAGTATATACGAAGGGGGACAATCTAGGAACGAAACTCCTAGATCGTCATAGGACTGGCGGTTTCACCCTATGTAGAACAACACTTCATAGGCAACTATTTTCCTCCATGTTGAGAGCGGTGTGGAGAGCAAATTCAAGCCAGAAGGCAGCGCTGCGCGTCAGCCTACACCTTCCAGCAAGCTACACTCTCTAGAGTATCGACTAAAGTCGCATCGCGCACACTAAAACCGCCTTGCCAGACACTTGTGCAACTTCGAAAAATTGCTATGTAATCAGCAGCGAACCACTGAAGACACAGTACGAGCGCATTCGCGCAATACCACTCGTAGGTCTGGCCTGGAAACTTCTCTACGACGGAAACGAAACGTCCGTGTAGGTCTGGCTTACTTGATATACGGCTTGATCGTCGGTTGGCTAACACAATATCTAAATAGATTGTTAGTCAAAGTCTGATATAGTAATAGTATTAATAAGGAACTTACCCAAAGGCCTCCATGCCTGACGCTATAGCTACTTTAAATAGAAATATATACCGGTGCGTATATACTCCCACCTAAAAAAAACATAGTTAGTAAATGTTGAGTAGAGTACAGAATATAATATTGAGCTTACCCAAAGAGCTTCAGTAAAGGGTTTAACTCTTTTTTTTACCACAGGGAACGATTGCTCACTCCCCACAGCTCCGCAAACAGGCATATACCGGTGTGTATACACCCATCTAAAGAATGAATATTTAGATAAAGCTTAGTAAAAGAAAAAAAAAAGCTTACCGAAAGAGTACGGAGGCACGAAAACCCCATGGACAGAAACACGGACACTCGTCACTGCTAGCAAAGTAGATCGTTAGATATATTCTAGTAGAAAGGCAAAGAAGAAAAAGATACTTATCTTTTGGACCAGGCGGAAAGTTTGGGAAAGAGGTAAAAGAGAGAAAAATTTGCTGCGCACTTTTGCACTATTGATATACTTTTTGATTGAGGGCTGTGGGAAGTGCTGAAGTCATCATGTCAAATATACATGCACTCCTTAAAACATTTTAGCTGAGACAAAATGACTGATTTCCATAAATGTTTATTACATCAATTATATAGACAGATTTAATAAGGACACGATCCTAAAGATTTTATAGCTGTAGAGCTTGTTGTATGAGTATATTGAAAGAATCGATGGTCTTTAATCAAATTTACTCCACGTTAATTTGATATTAGCTTCGGTTTTTGCAACTTTACAGCATTAATATATACCAATTGAAATTTTATTCTTTTAAAGTATTATTCTTTATTAAATATTATATATTAGTAGGCATATATTTGAGGCTGCGAGACCTTCTTGGTCATTCAAATCAGATATTAAAGATGGAGACCATATCTTCAGAATATATATATATATATAACCCATTATTTGGATTAAAAAACTGGGTACACTTATGCAGACAGAAATGTGTATCAATCGGATTGTATATTAGTTTAATATTCTTAGACAATATATTAGACACTTAATTTTTCTTCTGCTACTTAGTAAGAACTGGATTAACCCACCAGCTGTGCAAAAATCTACACTCATTAAGTCGAGTTTTGATCCGTTCTTGGACAATTTATTTAATGGTGGCACATATCTAAATCTTATCTAACACTGTGTACCTTGAATTAAAATATACTATTCGATCCGACTTCAAAAAGCTTTCTTTTAGTATATTCAAAACTCAGTAAGATTTTGTCTTGAAACAAATGTATAGTATTTACATACAAGAGAGAACTCTATGATCATGTATACAAAAAAGCACTAATTGGAGCATCTGCACAAAACCCAAGACATATACAAAGTAAAAAAAAAAAAAAAAAGAAAAAGGATAGTGATATTGACAGACACTCTTAAAATGGATGGCTGTGTAATATATGTTATAATATTCTATATTAGGCTTTAGAAAAAAAGAAAAATACATAGGATACTTTTTATGTGTTATATTAAATAACATACTTGAAGTCTTTGTTTCAAATCTATTTATTAAAAGTATGAGAGTAAATTGGTGTAAAGAAGTAAAAAAATGAAAAATTGAAAAAAATGAAAAATTGAAAAAAAATAAAAAAATGAAAAAATTGAAAAATTTAAAATGCGGTTAAAAGAAGTTTCGATCCCGCAATCTCAGGGTGTGGGTACCAACGCGTTTCTCGTCGATATCTTTGCGGGCTCGGTACTATATTTGGAAAATTTAAATTTATCAGGGCATTTTTTTTCTTTTTTTGGGTTAAATACCTGTCTCCAAGATGTATAAGTATACTGTATAAATCCCAGTCTTTCTTTATATAAAGACGCACACACCAGCTTTTCTGCCAATACCTTGACTGTGCCATAATAAAATATAGAGTATAAGGTGGTTTGCTTTTTATGTCTTCTTGTAGACTGTGTAGATGCTCACTGATAAATTAGAGTCTACGGCTTCTTACAAAAGTCTTTTTGTAGACTAAAATTATCAATTTGTGGTGCAAACAGCCTATGTGTACCCATAAGAGAAAGAAACATAGCAGGCCAATCCACAGTGACACTACCGCCCATACAAAGGTTGAAATACTGTCTAGTGTTCAGTCAATACTGTTCGGAGAGGACTGTCTATCAGAAATAACCTTAACAGAGCTGCAACAGAAACAAAAAAAATCTTTTTTTTTTAGCAATGTCTTGAATCTTCTTTTTACATACCACATTCATTTTGGGAATCCTCAGTCAAACCTCCATGCATACATTGACTTTACAAATCTACTGGAATCGGCACCAACTTCAGAATGCTATCAAAACTAACACCAGCAACCATAACATATCGCTTTTTTTTTTGACACTACTAACATCAACTTCAAAATACTATCAGAATTGACACCAACAACCATAACATATCTTTTTTTTTTATTACCACTACAAGATACAGCTCAAAATCATAGCCATATAATAAAACTTCGACACTCCAAAACCGTACATTATATTCCTCTAAGCCCAAGGTCTCATATATCACCATTCTCAAATCTGGCTTTCAACTCTCGCACACACACAACATTCATATGCTTATACTTCCAACACCTTCTTCGATCCCAATGCCCCCCATCCCATCAGACATAATTTTCAAAGCTTCCACCTTCTAGTATATCTTTAAATAACCACTTCTACACCAAACAAACTTCACCCAACACAAATACTCAACCATCAAAGTTTCCTTAATATCTTTAAATATAATCACTCTCACTCTTCTTCTCTCTTTCACTTCAATCAAATCAACTCTCTCCTGTCTCACCGTACTCACATCTCATATTCATCTTAATGTCTTTTTAATCAATTGTGTTAACATTTCATTCGGATTAACTTTGTCCTTTATTTTTTTCTTAGACCTAATAATAGTAATACTTATATAAGCTAAACTTTAATTAGCTCTACTTGTGTGATATAAGGCTTTGTGATTTAAAAATTATCAGGTCATTAATATTATTAGAAAGTACAAAAGCCAATATGTTGTGGAACAATGTTAGGTACATTATGGGTGCCAGTCTAAGCCCATAGCATCTTAATGTAACAGTTAGTCCTATTCAAATTCCTAATATGCACTTGCAAGAACTTTAAATAGATATTAGTCAAGGGCTTCTCAAGCGCCCAACAAGACCGAAAATTTTGTGTAGGATTTTCTTATACGGACTGGTCAGAGTTTCCAAAATTAGTAATGTTTGGACAAAACTTTGGATTTTACTTTTTGCCTGGACAAAACTTTGTCTATGATTACTAATTATGAAAACTCTGTCCAATCTGTATAAGGAAATCCTGCACAAACTTTTCAGTCTTGTTGGGCGCTTGAGAAGCCCCTTAATATGTTATTTTATTTCTTTACTTCTATTTTATTACCTTTTAAATGAATTGGTCTACTCTTCTGAGTCATTTGCTGATTAGAAAAAGCTAGGGTCAAGCATTAGACAATGCTTGTAAAAATTCTTTGACTTCTCTTTCTCCAAGAACAATTTATGTAAGGCAGTTATAGTTTTTTGCTGTTTTGTTTTAATAAAAATATTTCGAAATAAAAAATACAAAAAATAATACAAGAAAATTAACACACTTTAATGACATTTTAGAAATCAAGTACTTCAAAAGTATTTTGCGTAACATATAGTTTCAAAATTGTTTTGTGTAAGGTCTGGGTGATAGGTCTTGTGGAACGCCCAGTTGCAAGGTCTGGAGTCGTGAAGAGCACCTAAAGTTTAGGGTTTAGACCAATGTTGGAGAAGCATATTATTAATATGTAATAAGCTATGCTTATGTATCTAGTTTATTTCTCTGATTTGAAGTAACTTTTTAAGTAGCAATAGTAAGAGTTTGTTTGTTAAACTTTCAAAGAAAAATTACTTATAGTTACTTTATATAACATGTTAAATATATGTTTTATCAACAGCTTTGCATTCGAGAAAGAAACTCCTTGATATAGTTAATTTACGTAGAGAAATTCAGTATAAATTGTTTAATTAAATGTAAAATACTACTGCAGAGAACCATTTGTTATGTTTATATACAAAACTATGTCTGAAGATTAATTTTTATCTCAAATATTTGCTGTACATAAATAATATATGTAAGCAAGTTAAATATCACTGATATATTTCACATTGTATATATATATATTAATGTTATAAGTAAAGCAAAGTAAAATATAAAAGAAAACAATAGGTTCTATGAAAGTGCTGTTTGTATAATTACATTTACTTCTTTCGATTTAAAAGCATGCATTGATTTATGAGTAACTACCACTGAAGAATTGTAAAGTATACAAGTGTTTTATATATATATTTTGCGAGAAAGACACTTTCAAATTTATGAACAATTTCATACTTCTTTTTAAATTAAAAATGTATAACATTGTCTTTATAAATAAATAAAAAATAAAATAACTGATCTTTATTACAAACATTATAATTTTTCTTAAAGTATATACAGCTATAAAGACACTTGTAACATATCTATATTAGATGTTTATATTTTACTTATCCCTAATGATTTTATTGACTTTCTCAACCAGAGAATATATTTCTCAAATTGACATTTCCTATCAAATCCATGCCTGATAAAATGATAAATGTTCTGTCTTTTAATACTACTCAAATGGAGACTGAAAACATTACTTTCCCACTGCAGGAGTGAGTGTTGGATTTCAATTTTCGCTAATTCATACTCCGAAAATTCGATTTATTTAAAAGCCCGCCATGCCTCTTAGCCCACTCGTTTTTTATTGTCTCTAGCTCTTTAACGCACTTGTTTTGAGCAAAAACGAATTACTAGAACGCAAGATAATCAAAAAATTGATTGAATTACATAAAGTACAAAAGGTATAAATTTGGGTTAATTCAATCTGCGATTATAATTTATTTGGTTTTGGTTTTGTGGTACATTTTTTTAGCTTTCATAAAACAGAAGATGTGTGTTGTTATATTCGAGGTTATGGAAGGATAAGCATGCTAAAATCTGAAATTTTGATTAGAACATCTCCAGCAGTCCCTTTTTTTTGTCTTCCTTAAAAAAAAGTAGACTTTAATTTTTATTTAGAATAAACTAAATCAAACTGTTGGGCTAAGTAACATTTTTTTAGCTAAAGTGGTGGTATTTGGCTTTATACATATTAAAAGCTATCTCACTGCTGAAGATATTCAGAAAATCAGAGTCAAAGGCGAAATGTGTAACAATTTTTGTATGTAGAGCTTGCTACAACTTTAAGCAATGGAAATTTGTGAATATTTTACTAGGAAAAATGTAAAAAAGCTAGACATGTGACTTTTATCTTTTCCATAGCACTGTGGAAAATATAAATCAGTGATCACTGAATATTAAACGCCTGTACAGACCTAGACTTTAAGTTTATGACTGGTGTTTTTATATCCCTCATCTCTTTTGTGATCCTCATCTATATATTAGACTATCCTTACGGACAAGACGACGGGACAAGATTTCGAGGACAATATTTTCATCTCTGACGTCAGAGATGATTAGTGTAACAATCCCATTGTTTTTGGGGGGTCAAATCCGAGTATTTCGTAAAAGTTTCAAAAAATATTGATTATAAAAAAAGTTGACAATTGAGATAAAAATTAATAGAAAGATAAAAGTTGATATAAAAATAAATAGAGATAAAATATATAAAAAAAAACTACAAAAATAAAATATTCAATGTTAATATTATCAATGCCAATTCAAGTACAAAATATATACCTTAGTAATTAATACATGATTGAGTTGTCACTTAGGCCATATCTTTTGACTATGGCTTTGTGGAAAGGATTTATTTTTGGCCAAGTGAAGTTTCTGATAGGTTTACGTTTCGCAAAGAGAAAGTGGTTGATGTCCAAGATGATGATTATTGGTTCGACTTTTTCTGGTGTGGTAGTTAATGGAACGAAGAGACAGTCGCCTGTTTCTCTTGGAGTGTTTCAATATACAGCTACTGCTCTATTGAACGCATCTGCTACAAGTTGTGGATGGTCAATCGTTCCGAACCAATTTTGCTGTGGGAGGGGTGATCTTTTGTCTTTGAGACTGATTATGAGCGGGTTTGTGGATGCAGGCATGTTGCCATTCTCCATTCTTCCCTGGTAATATGTATGCTGATATTTTAAGTAGGCTTCTAGCATATTTTCTTTAACTTCAGGCCATTTCTCCTGGTCCTGATATATCTCCATTGCTATTGCTCGGTATCCACAGTTGCCATCTGCTTCGGGAGAAAAGACTTCGGTTATATGTTTAGGAGCAATAGTAAGATTTGTTAATATTGTGTGATCGATTGGCAAGCCAAGATTGGTGGTATTTTGCAAGGCTTTTTGCTCTTGAGTTGAGGATATTTGTTTTCTAGAAAATAGAGAAAAACTTGAGTGAAATAGATTTATGTAATGTATTATAAATGAATACTCACTTTTTTTGTTCTTTTGCTATTTTAATTTTTTTGTATCTTTTTCTTTTTCAGCTTCAATGCAGTGCTGTAATGCAATCATTTCACGCTTTGTATTTTTGGGTCGGCCTTTGATGTCTTCCACTATTGTTGGACCATTAAGATCCTCAAGTTTCTGCTTGGTCGTTTTTTCTAGTATGTTTTTTACTAAATTATGTATATCTATTTGTTCTTGTTTGCTGTGTGTACTGTGAAAGCCTTCATGAACAAGCTCAAGATCGTAATCAAATTGAGGCGATATAGTTGTTATTTTAGCAATGTTTGCTGGTACTGGTTCTGCGTTGTTAATTGTCAAGTGGTCTATATACAATTATATAGCATATGAGAAAATAATGTTATAACTGTTATATGTATTACCTTCTCCTTCTAGATAATCTTTTCTCCAGCGTCTTGGAATTAGGGAGATTGGAATTGTATTAAAAGTAGCGAGTGTATAATAGCATGGTAGGAGATAGTTGTAATGTAAGAGACATTTGCACTCTTTGGTCAATTTTTCAGGTATGATTGATTTTGATAGTTCTAGTTTGATTTTGTCCATTGCAAAGCGGCTAATTTTTTGACGAATGTCATTTAGTCTCACTCCGTTGACTTTGTCAAACACAACTTCTGTGCTCTCTCCGAGGCACTCTGTCATTAATCTGCATTTACGATCATCAACCTATTTAATATACAAATATATTATAGCAAATAATTATAATTAGAGAACTTATTCAACTAACACATAAAATAAAATAAGATAATGCAAACTTACCAGTTCCTGATACCACTTTTTCACTTTTAGTGTCACTGTCATCAATTTATCAGAAGAGGTACCAAGAGAATGCTTGAGGGAAGCATGTGCACTTTCTGCGCGGTTGGAGGTACGATTTCCAAAGTGAGGGTATTTATAAACGTACATGTTTACCCAGTTCTCCTTGTCTTTCATTTTTCTAGTAAATTATACAAAAATTACCAATTTTTTATAATTAATAAGCTATTTTTGTCAAGTTCAATGGCTCTATATGTACCTTTCAAGGAAATTACTGGCGGTTTTCCCCTGATTCTTGCAATTCTCCTTTGCAAACTCGAGGTACCCATCTGTCTCTTTCTTTACTTCTTCGGGCGTCTCGCACTTCAAAGCAATCTTGTCAAGAAACCCTGCCAAAGTCTCCAAAAGCTCTCTCTTCTCACTGCTCTCTTCTCCCTTCATCGTCGGTAGCAAGTCTTTTTTGAAATTATCTTTTATATGCTTATAGCATAAGACTTGCTTCGACTCAGGGAAAACACAGGTAATTGCATTTCGCAATGCTTTCTCGTTGTCAGTTATAAACACATTAGGAAGAAGAGGTGTGTATGTGTTTGTTTTTGTTTGTGTTGTTGTTGCTGTATTGTTGTTACTATTGCCGCTGTTATTGTCTTCGACATCTGGCCAAACTGCATCACGGAGACAACGAAGTACCCAGAGATAATTCTCAACCGTTTCATGCTCTACCCAAGCACCAGCAATAGGGAATGTCTTCAATGTTCCGCGAGATTTACTAGTTACATTACTGGTACCAACAATATTGACAAATGTCATTCTATGGCTATTTGTCTTATATGTAGCGTCGATGATTATCGTCTCAGGCATTCTTCGCGCTTCCTCAATTACATCCTTGCGAACAAAGAAAACCATGTTGATTCTTTTGTCATCTGTATTATCAACAGTATAGCGGATATAGAAGTCCAGGTCTTGTAAAGTGGTAATAAAACCGAACATCTCCTTTCCTTCATAATCTTTTCCAAAGTGCTGCTTGATGTTCTCAATGTCTTTACGTACGACATTGGTGTATCCACATATCTTCAAACTGTTGAAGATGGTTGATACATCATCGTTATTCTCCAGATGTCTTGTTACAAGGGCCATGGCCTCAGGCGAAAGTTTTCGGTGCATAGCATACGCCCTACGATCTTCCTCAATTGGATGGTTATGTTGTGCCTCGCACGAGTGCACAGCAACTCTTCCGTCTTTTTTCTTAGAGGCGTACACAAAGCATTGGCAGCCATGCTTTTGTGTATCCTTGGCACGTTTTCTTTCCCATCCAGGAAGGGGACTCTCTTTGCTGGCAGAGGTTTCTAAAGCAATCTTTGCAGCCTTACGAGTGTCTCTATATTCGCCCGCATGCTTACAGATCATCTTTATGCGAGTTTCTGATGAAAACATGGTGGAAAATGCAATATTATGCGTGGCACCATATGCCTTGACAGCTTCACGAACAGCTACAGTTGAAGAAAATTGTCTTCCAACAAGAAAGATAGAATTAAACTCGGTCAAAGCAGTATTGTACTTCTTGGAAGAAGTCTCACTGACAATGACAAGGTCATTGGTGTTGTTGGTGTTGTTGATGTTGCTCATGTTAAATGTCAAAAAAATTATGCGCTGATGTTGTAGTAAAAAAAGGGCAGTGATTTTATTGGCAATCCGAAGAACCATTTATCTAGTCGCTCCCCCCAAAAAAAATGGGATTGTTACACTAATCATCTCTGACGTCAGAGATGGATATCTTTTCCTCAAAATCTTGTCCCGTCGTCTTGTCCGTAAGGATAGCCTTGTTTTTTCTACAACTTTTCAGTGTACATGCAACTCCCGCCAAAACTAAATCATCATTCAAACCTCCGTGTTTCCAGTGACTTCACAAAACTACCAGAATCGACACTAAAAACCACAGAATCCTCCTTTTTTTCCTATTAACACCAACACAAAGCTATTAAAAATTACACAGAGAATGGAACTAGCCAAGTTATTTTTTTTTGTAATGTGTATTGGAGGTAATTTATTTAAAAATGAGGAAGCTAGACAAAAACTAAATCTTATTCAGCTTCGAATCTTTTAGTGTGTAATGTAGATTTAGCTCCTATATGCCTAGAGATAAATTTGAAATGAACACCCCATATAGCACGAAATGTATAATCGAAGATTGAATGGATATCTAGTATGGCATTGGCTACGCTGATTGAGCGTATGTATGATCTATTAGGTTAAATAAATGGCGAATAAGATGTCTAGTTCAGGGAATATTCCCTGGGTGGCGACGAGGACGACGAAGATAGCCCCGTGAGTAGCCATATACGTATGCATAGCTGACCTTCAACTGTTAATACGCTATTGATTTAGATACTAGCGCTTCAAAAGTGATTGTGGTAGCTATAATGATTGAATATTAGAGATTGAGTGGGATCAGTTTCGTGGCTCATGTTAGCATGGGGAGGATACTGTGAGGATATATCCAGAGGTTTGCGATATACAATACAGTGGATAATCTAGTGGCTGAATTAAACATACCCAAAACTAACAAATAAGCTAAAGTATGCCGAGTTGCTAATGTTGTTAATTGGGATAGATGATGAGCAGTAATAACGTTATGCTAATGTTATGTGATTCCTTGCAGCCACAGGATAAGTAGCGAATGTAAGTACGGTAAGGCCAAGCTGTAGTTAAAAGAGGCAGTAATTAAATGTTCAGAGAGTCTTGTTCACTTCTATTCTATGAGGAAACGTGGAGCCCTGATACTTGTCTTGACTGTGAGTACTAGACGAAAGCAAATTACATTATTTAAATTTTCAAATAGCACTGTATACGTTTAGTCTATAATGGAGGCAAAAACTTGATCCTTTAAATCAATTGGAAATACACTGCTGAAATGAAAACATTAATAAAAGAAAAAATTTAAAAAATACTTGTATATCTTTAAACAATGACGGGGAGCACAAATTTGTTACTTGATCCTTGATATCAAATACATAAAAAAGGTATAGATGTCGGTGAATTTCTCAAAAGCCTTTTATACCTTTAACCAGCTTAAATTATATGGCTTCAACTACACATACACTTCTTATATAAAGCAAGTAGTACTGAGTGGTCAAAAATTGTTGTATACCTAGAATCCATACCTAAAACTAAAGTTTTAATGTTTAGCATTAAATATGACTGTAAGGTCCTATAGAAACAGCATAAAGTAGTTATTGAAACAAATACATATGCAGATATATGATACTCGAGCCCGAAATCTTGATCGTTGGGCTTGTCTGTTTAAAATAATATACAAAAATAATTTGTAGTAATATATTCAAATAAACTGGTATACCTGTGACCCTTGATAGAGATTGAGTTTTTTAGCGTTAGATTGTGCTATCGAAATAGTAAATAAAGACAAATATAGCTGTGGCCCACAATAGAGAGTAGAATACTGATACCTGGTATCGGCTGTAAAAAAAATTAGTAAATACAATTTTCAGTGAGAAAATTTTAAAAACTCCTCCTATGTCTTTAATCCTTAATAAAGAATAGAACCATGATAATTGACCTAAACTACGAAGAGAAGAAAAAAATAAGCAAATACAAGCATCATTCAAAGAAAAATGGGCAACTAAACAATGTATACCTGTAACATATGAATAAGAGTTAAACAATGGTCTTTGACACCAACTGTGAAATTATAAGTATTTATAACCATCAGTGAATAGATTCACAAAGAGACTTGTATACCTACGGCCCATGATGTAGAGCAGAGCCATAAATTTTGGACTTGGCGATTAAAAGACTAGACAAATAAAAGCGACAAGTATTAACTGCTTAAAGAGTCATGTATACATATAGCCCAAAATGGGGAGCGGAATATTGATCGTTCGCCCTGGTGGTAAATAGACTAAAAAAAGAAAGCCAACAATAAGTATATGTTCAAAAAGAAATATATACCTGTGATCATGAATAAATACTCAAAACTTGATCGTTGGCTTAAAATATATAAAAAAAAAGCTAGACAAAATAATAGTTGATAGCTAAATACTAAACGAGACATGTGTATCTCATACCCTGGATGTATGGTGAAACCTTAATCGTTGGTTTTGACTATGTCAAGATAACTAAAAACAACAACCAGTAAGTAGATGCTCAATATATATATACTGGAGAACTTGGACGGGCAACAGAGGCTTTATAGTTTGGCTTTGACTGTGTAAACACTAGAATAATCTAATTGATAGTAAGAAAATATTTAAAGAGTTTTGTATACCTGAGGATTTTTATGGAGAGTGAAACCTTGATCGCTGGTCTTTGCCATAAAAAGTATGGGAATATACAGCTTAAAGTAACTAAAGGCTCAAAGAGACTTGTATGTCTATGACTGTAGGAAAATGTCGGAATATTAATCGTTGGTCTTTACTATGAAAACACTAGAAAAATACACCTAATAGTAAGTAAATTCTCGGAAATATATATATACCTATGGTTGGAGATGTAGGTCAAAACCGTGACTGTTGACATGAGCTGTGAAGATTCTGGACATATAAAACAGGCTGTAAGTAAATGGTGTAATAAAGATGTATGCCTGTAGCCCTGGATAGAAATCGGACGCCTAATCGTTGGTATGAACTGTGAAATTACTAGAAAAATTAAAACTGATAGTAAGAACATATTCCAATAAAAAAAACCTTGTATGTCTATAAGCCTTGATGGAGACTAGAGCCGTGAGGGCTAGCATAGAATGTAAAAAAGAAAAAGAAAAAAAAGATTAAATAGATAGAATCAGTAGTAAAGTAATATTTAAATACACTTATATATCTAAAACGTTGAATTAATAGCAGGATCTTGATCGTTGACCAGGACTCTAAAAACGCTTGATAAATGTCATTGGCTGTAAAAAAGTAATCTAAGAATCTTATATACCTTTACCCAATAATGTTGAGTGGAAACTTGATAATGACCAAAGACTTGATCAATGGACTTGAATGTGCAAACGCCAGAGAAATTCAGTCGATATTAAAAAAAATCAAAGATACATGGATATCTTCAACCCTTCCCGGAAAGCTGAAGCTTGATCGTTGGACTCGGATTTAAAATACTAATCAAATGTAATCGATAATAAATAAATGTTCAAAATAAACGGTGATACCTGTGGCTCATGGTTGAGAGTAGGAAATTTATCCCTTGACCTATATATTAAAAGCAATAGGCAATAGCAGCCGGCAGTCCTAAAAGGGCAATTATACTTGAATGTCTGTGAACCTGGGTGGAGACTAAACTCTTGAACCTTGGTGTGGACTATGGTATGACTAGATAAATATGATGGATGATAGAAAGATATTCAAAGGAGGGTGTACGCCTGTTACCTCGACGAATAGCAGAAACTTGATCATCAGCGTTGACTGTAAAATTGTTAGACAATTTCAACAAGCAATGATTAACTATTAAAAAAAAAGCATATATACCTTTTACCCTAGATGAGCAGCGGAATCTCAATTAGTAGCCTTGACTATGAAAAGACTAGACAAATATAGCAGACACCAAGCAAATGCTCAAAGAGGTATATATACCAGTAACCCTGCATGAACTATGGAATCTTGGGTGTTGGCCTCAATTGTGAAAAGACTACCGAACTAAAGCTGGTAATAGGTAAATACCCAAAGATACTGGTATACCTAACATCCAAGAAGGAGAGTGGCATCTTGATTGTTGGCCTTTTCTGTGAGTAGACTAAAGAAACACAATTGGCAGTAAGTAAATACTAAAAAGTGGCAGTATATCAGTGATTTTTGACGGGGATTTGAACCTTGACTGTTGAATTGAACTGTAAAAAGACTGCTTCAAACAGCTATCAATATGTTAATGGGTAAAGAAAGCCACTTGTATCCCTGTAAATCTATGCGGAAATCGGGCTCTTGATCTTTGGTCTCGACTGTATAAAGTCTGAATAAAGCATCTAGTAGTAAGTAAATGCTTAAAAAGGCATGTATACCTTAACCCTATTTTTTGAAGTGCGACCTTGATTCTCGGCATGGACTGTCAAAGATTAAAAAGATTCAACCAGTGAAGAATAAATGCTAAAATGTGCGTGTGTACCCAGAACCTTGAATGGATAGAAAGAACATGATCATTTCGCCTTGACTATGTAAACGCTAGGAAAATCTAATTTTTAGTAAATTGCTTAAAGATTCTTGTATACCTGCGACCTTTGATGTAGAGCTGAGCATTGAACGCTTGCTACGGAGAAGAAAGGGTTAGAACAAAACAACTGATAGTACCTAAAAAGTCAAAGAGACTTTTATACCTGTGAGCCCAAAAGAATATCAAAGCTTTGATCGTTGGCTTCGGCTGTAAAAACATTATGCAAATATATAGTAAGTAGATTTTTTGGCAGATTTGTATACCTGTCCCCCCCGGATAGACAACTCATATTAATTGTGGGCCTTTCCTGTAAAAAGACTAGAAAATATAATAGCTAGTAAGTAAAGGTTCACATAGTCATGTATACCTTTAATCCTTAATGGAGATTAAAAACCCGATTGCTGGCTTAAACTATAAAAAAGCTAGACAGAATAATAAGTGATACGTGAGTACTAAATGAGACCTGTATACCTCAGGCACGAGGTAGATAGTAAAACTTTGGTAATTCAGTTTGAATAAATAAAAATTACTCGAAACAACAAGCAGTAAGTAAACGATCAGGTATGTACATATACTTGTTACCCTAGAGGACAGTAAACCTGGATCGATTGGCCTTGGCTGTGTAAAATTAAAAAATAATAATTAATTAATTAATAAATAGTAAAATAATACTTAAAAATATTTTTTAAACCTATGGCCTTAGATGGAGAGTAGATGCTTATTATTTAGCATAGACATTAATGAAATTAGAAAAATCAAACAAGCGTTATGCAAAGGCTAAAAGAGAATTGTATACCTGTAACCGTGGATGAAGAAGAAATCCTTGTTCTTCGACCTGGGCGGTGAAAACACTAGACAAAAAAAAACAAGCGATAAGTAGAAACCCAAAGAAAAGTGTATACCTGTCATACTGGATGGAGATCGAATCCTTGATGGTTGCCCTTGACAGTAAAAACAATAGACGGATAAAAAAAGCCAATAATCAACGGCCCAACGAAAAATATATATCTGCAAGTCTGGATGAATATCAAGTCCTAGTTCTTCGGCCTAAACCGTATAGGCACTAGACATATAAAACTAAAAGTTAGTAAAGACGCAAACATATTTGTATACCTGTCACTCTGGATAGGGCTCGGATTCGGAATCATTGGCATAGACAGTAAAGGCACTTGACAAAAAAAAAGACACATTAAATAAAAGCACTTGTCAGATTTGTATACCTGTAAAACTTGATGGAAACCGAATCCTTGAGTGTTGAATTTGACTGTAAAGTCACGAGAAAAAATACAGTTTGCAGCAAGTCAAAAATCAAAGAGATGCGTAACACTATATCCCAATATGAAGACCGGGTTCTTGCTCGTTACCCTTGACTGCAAGGACACTAGAGAAACAAAAACAATTATAAGTAACGGCCCAATAACATTTTTATATCTGTAATTCTAGGCGGATATCAGATGATTGGTCGTTGGCCTTGACTTTAAGGACAGTAGAAAATTAAAACCGACAGTAAGTAAAATCCCAAAGAGAAGTGTATACCTGTAACACTGGACGGATATAGGATCCATGATGGCTGGCTTGGACTATGAAGCCAGTAGAGAAATAAAGCCAACAGTAACTAAAGGCCGAACTAGATGTATATACCTGTCGCACTGGAAGGAAAACAAAATTTTCATTGTGTAGCCGGATCGTAAACACACTAGGCCAATACAAAAGAAACCATGTAAAGACAGAGAGAAAAGTGTGTACCCGTAACCTTGATTTGAAATCAGATCTTTGATATTTGAACTTTAAGGAAAAAAAAACACTAGAAATATATAAATGACAGTAAGTAAAAGCTCAAGAAGACTTGTTTACCTGTAGCCCAAATTTGAGTTTTGATCCTTGCTGTTTGGCCTGGAGAGTAAAAACAATAGTCATATATACTTCTAGGTTAGTAATGGCCAAGAACGACTTGTATACCTTCCATAATGGATGTATATTTGATCATCGTTCTTTGCCATCAAAAGAAAGTATAAATAAAGAGTATAGTTTGTTTTAAGTAAAGGTTTAAAGGAAACTTGGTTAGCTATAACAATTCATGAAAATCGGATCCTGATAATTGCCGTGGATGAGTAGACACTAGAAATATATAAAATCCAATGAGTAATTGCTCATCGAGTTTTTGTATACCTATAGCCACGGACTGAATCCGGATCCGTGAAGCATGATCTTGGTGGATTCAACACTAGAAATAAATAAAGCCGAGTGTGATTGCTCATCGATTTTTGTTATACCTATAACCATAAAACGGGAGATCGGCACCTTGACGCTCGACTTGGATGGCTGGAGACTAGAACTAGATTAAAATAATGAGTATATGCCCATAATGCTTTTTATACCTATAACCATGGCGGGGAGATCGGAATCTTGATTCTTGATCTGGATAGCTGGAGACTGGAGATATATTAAATCTAGTGAGTATATGCCCATAATGTTTTTTATACCTATAACCATGGCGGGGAGATCAGAACCTTGATGCTTGACCTGGACGACTGAACACAAGAAGTATATTACAGCTAGTGAGTATATGCCCATAATGTTTTTATATACCTATAACCATAGACGGGCTATCAGAACCGTGATGCTTGTTCTGGATGACTGAACACTAGACATATATTAAAACTAGTGAGTATATGCCCATAACGTTTTGTTATACCTATAACCTTGGCTGGGAGATTAGAACCTTAATGTTTGACCAGATGGTTGGAGACTAGAACTAAATCAAAACTAGTGAGTATATACCAATTTTTTTATACCTTTAACCATGGCCGGGAAATCGGAACCTTGACACTTGACCTGGATGGCTGAACACTAGTAATAGATAAAAGCTTGTGAGTAAATGCGCATAATGTTTTGTTATACCTGTAAACATAGTTGGGAGATCGGAACCTTGATGCTCGACCTGGATGGCCCAACACTAGAGATATATTAAAACTAGTGAATATATGCCCATAACATTTTGTTATACCTGTCACCATTGACGGGCGAGTAGTACCTTGATGCTTGACCTGGATGGCTGGAGACTAGAACTAGATAAAAACAGTGAGTATACGCCCATAATGTTGTTTTATACCTTTAACCATGGATTGGCGATCAGAACCTAGATGCTTGACCTGGATGACTGAACACTAGACATATATTAACGCTAGTGAGTATATGTCCCTAATGTTTTTTACATCTATAACCATGGCAGGGAGATGGGAACCTGGACGCTTGACATGATTGGCGGAACACTAGAAATATATTTAAAATAGTGAGTATATTGCCATAACGTTTTGTTATACCTATACCCATGGCCGGGCGATCGGGTCCTTGACACTTGACCTGGATGGCTGAACACTAGTACTAGATAGAAGCTAGTGAGTAAATGCGCATAACGTTCTGTTATACCTATAACCATAGCTGGTAGATCGGAACCTTGATGCTTGTCCTGGATGGCTGGAGACTAGAGATAGATAAAAGCTAGTGTGTATATGTCCCTAATGGTTTTTTTTACCTATAACCATTGACGGTCGATCGGGTCCTTGCCGCTTCACATTGATGACTGGAGACTAGAAATAGATAAAAGCTAGTAAGTATTTGCCCATAATGTTTTTATACCTGTAACCATGGACGGGGGATCGGGTTCTTGACGCTTGACACGGATGGCTGGAGTCTTAAATAAATATAAAAACTAATGAGTATACGCTCATAATGTTTTTATACCTATAACCATGGACGGGCGATCGGGTCCTTGACGCTTGACACGGATGGCTGGAGTTCACAAATAAATATAAAAACTAGTCAATATATGCCCATAACGTTTTTTATACCTTTAACCATGGGCGGGCAATCGGAACCTTGAAACTTGACCTAGATGGCTGAACACTAGTAATAGATAAAAGCATACGAGTAAATGCGCATAACGTTTTGTTATACCTGTAAACATGGTTGGGAGATCGGAACCTGGACGCTTGACATGGATGGCTAAACACTAGAAATATATTTAAAATAGTGAGTATATTGCCATAACGTTTTGTTATACCTATAACCATGGACGGGAGATCAGAATCCTGTTGATTGACCTGGATGAGTGAACACTAAAAACATATTAAGACCAGTGAGTATATTTCCATAATGTTTTGTTATACCTATAACCTTGGCTGGAAGATCGCAACCTTGGCGCCTGACATCGATGACTGAACACTATAAATATATTATAACTAGTGAGTATATTCCCACAACGATTTGTTATACCTATACCCATTGCCGGGAAATCGGGTCCTTGACACTTGACCTGGATGGCTGACACTAGTAATAGATAAAAGCTAGTGAGTAAATGCGCATATGCTTTTGTTATACTTATGACCATAGCTGGGAGATCGGAACATTGATGCTTGACCTGGATGGATTGGATACTACAAATATACAAAAACAAGTGAGTAACTGCTCATCGAGTTTTGATATACCTGAAAACCGTGGACCTTGACCTGGACCTTGAAGCTTGACCTGGATGGAATGGATACTACAAATATACAAAAACAAGTGAGTAACTGCTCATAGAGTTTTGATATACCTGATAACCATGGACTCTGATCGGATCCCTGATGCTTGACCTGGACGGAAGGCACTAGAAGCATACAAAAGACAATGAGCATATGCTCCTCGAGTCTTGGTGTACCTGTGGCCCTGGATGGAAACCTGTTCTTGATTGCTTGACTTTGCCTGAAAAGTCCCTACAGAAATATCAAAGACAGTGAATGATTAATCAACGAGCCTTTATATACCTGTAGGCCTGGATGGAGATCTTATTTTTTATCGTTGACCTTGTTTGTCAAAAGACTAGACAAATATAATCTTCACAATGTGTGTCTTTGATGAATATCATATACTCCTTGAAATATAGTAAGTCCTGTCAGTTTATCTCTTGTTTCTGAGCGTGAATAGGCTTTGGATGGATTGATGGTCAAACCAGTGTTGGACCTCGGTATTTCATTTTTGCTGTGTACTGGTTTTGACGTATTGTCTTATATCTTGCTACTGACTGTTTTACATATGATAAAATCCTGAGATTTGACTAGCAAAATGGATTTGTATTGGTCATGATTCGTCTTTAACGTCTATGTTGATTAAAGCAGTTTGTGAGAGAGCAGTAAAGAAGTGTATAAAGTATTAATAGTATGTGGAAGAGAGTTGTTTTGACGCGTTCTGTTTGGATAGGTGTTTTTTTTTATAAAACTCATGACGTCTCAATCATGAGTTGCTGTTCTTTTTTATTATTTTTATTATGATAGTTTGATAATATATTATAAAATTCGGTTTTTTTCTTATTCCTTTTTCGGTTTTCTTTTATCTTTTAGCCTTGACAACATGTATATATTATTACTATTTTACTTCTTTATTTAATATCTATGCTTAAAATATGGGTTTTGGGTTTTAAAGAAGTATCACTTACATTCTGAAGGACGTGCTGTGCAGGCACTCGTTTTACTTTTTGTTTTTTTCTCTTGCCTCTTTTTTTTTTGGTTCGTTTTATGTCACATAAGGTCCGTGCTGTCCGTGCAACATCACATGTGTCATGGGGCTTAGAGGAGCATAGTAGCAATAGTGGTCCAGACTTTACTTTAGCATGAAAACATTTAAATGATGTCTTCCGATTGGTGGACTATATGCATGTCAAATTATTCAGTTGCTATGGACCCCCATCCCCTTTTTTATTCTACTTTCTGTTGTGATTCTGTTAACAAGGCTTATGCTTTTGAACAGCCACTTGTCGAGACACTATATATGCCTCTGTGTTCATTTTAGCTGTACTACTGATATACAAAGTATTAATCGGCTAGACGTTAAACTACAATAAAGAAGTGTAAAGTTGTGTTGATTATAAAGCTTTAATTAAAGTCTTGTGTATATTTATTTGTTTGTTTTCTTGTTTGTTTGTTTCACATGCTGTGACTTTATTAGTTTAAGAAGCACCCCCGAAAAAAATTGCTGCTTATATCTTTTCTTTTCTTTCGTGTGAAAGACTTCCATTTTTCTTCTAGCTTTTTCACCAGTGTCTTGAGTTAATAAACACAAAGTGTAGGAATACTTTCTTGAAATAAAAGTACTTTCAGTGCTTCAGTATGAAGGGATTGACAGCCTGACTATTGAAAGTCGTTGGTACCTCAAGTTAAAGCATCGTTCTTAGAGTATAATAAAAGTAAAAAGAAGAACAGGGTCTAGCCTAGTGTTTGTCAATCGACCTTGGTTTGTACTACTTTATAAACCAATCATAATCCAACCGAGAAATTAATACAGCATAACCCAACTGCCTGAAACACTTTACATTTATATGTGTTCAAATATACACCATTCTATCGATAATTATAATTATTTATATGTTACACTATACACCATGAAAAAGTAGTGGTGCTTGCAATTGTGCTAGCCTGGTCACAGATAGATCAAGCTAGTAAAATGGCTATTACATATATATAAATCACCTTTTAAAGGCTCTGCTTATTTACTATTTTTTTCTGTTATTGCTCAGACTGACTGACGGCACAATATGAAAGCAAAGAGACAATCTACTGCTACTGAACGTATAGGTTTTGTTTGGCTGGGAACAAGACGCTATCGATTACTAATTATCGATTTATAGGATCTAGTGCTTTTGATATTTTGTGCTTGTATACCAAACTCAACTGGATGCACGAATAACCTAGAAATAATACTCTGTTGGATTAAAGGCTTTGATTTATAACTTTTGTTTTGTAATACAATATAATGCGCTACAGTACTGTATAGTATGATTCCACTTATTACTTTGAGGTTCATAGTCTAGCTTTGGTTCGCTTGAGACTATTTTAGTTTGAAGCACGGAGCCTTTGTATAAATGAACCTTTTCTATGGTCGATTAAATATGAGTGTACTGGAAATGATATTTTTTAAGTTTTCTACAAGCATATGCAAATGCACACCAATGGTAATCATAGCTTTTCAATTATAGAAAATTAAAAATCGAATCAAATAAGCAATGTTTTTTTTTGGCTTTAAGTAACCTGGTGAGACACATTGTGATCCACCTCTTCGAGGTTTATTATATTACAATTACTCGAATTTTGATCAAAATATCCGATTTTTTCACTCTCAAAAAGCATAGAACCCTGAAATTCGGGAAACTTGCACCACTCCAATAAGCTCTTTAAATGCCCAATAGCAAAAATACGAGTTGTTTCTAAAAGTACAATTTTTTTTTAGTTGAATACATAAACCAAACACTCCAAAAGGTATCAATTTGGAGTGTTCAAAAGTTAGAGATATTTTTTTTAAAGAAAAGAGAATATTATTTAGCATAAGAGACATTATAGAATAGCTATATATCTATATATGCTCTACATAACAGAATATCAGCTTGTATAAACGTTTATATGAAGAAAGCCGTCCTATATTCTGACATTACAAGCATACGCTGGAAGCAAAGAGTGGAGTACAAATAAAGCCACAATCTTTTTTCCAAAAAAAAAGGTTTACAAAAACATTACTAGTAAAGTTACTAAATTTTTTTACCTACTTTAAGATGCTTATAAATTTTATCTTTTTACCTTGAGCTATTTTGCTCTATAAATTATATATATATATATATATAATAAGAGAAGCAAATTATTTAGCACTCATTTTTGTTTGAGTATTTCCTTGCTGCTCGCACTGGTCGGTCACATATTATTTCCTTCTTTATTTTATTTATTATTATTATTATTATTAATGAAATTCCTACTCTTCTAATGTACTTGACCCCCATAAACTCTTTATAATAAATATAAGTTTATGTATTCTAATTACTCAAAGAAGATGCTATATTTGTTAAGTGTATATTGGAGCAATGAGTCTATTCTCATAAGAGGTGTTTTTATCAACAGCAGATTCTAAAAAATGAAAATGAAAATTAGATATATGTGCATTTCAAAAAGCTTGTATAAATATAAAACATATTTTATGTGAGGGAATTTGCTTATTTAGTATATTATGGTATAGAAAGATCAATTGTATTTCACGGGATTCTGACGTGCAATAAAGGCAAGAGCTTCTAGTATATCACATGTCTTTGACATGAATATACTAACCCAGACTGCCACTAGAAGAAGTGAGGCCCCTGTATTATAGCACAATACTCGCCATACCTTCTATCCCAGTAATTCCAGCTGGACTTTACGGAATCTAGGCGTGTCATACAGAAAAGTCAGGTTCAGGCAAATAAAACAATTAGCATTAGACGGTACATTTCATAGCTTGTATAAAGATAAAACTTACTTTAGATGATGGACTTGCTCAATTATCGTTTTGTACCATAACAAGGTTAATCGTACTTTACGGAATTTTGATGTGAAATACAGACAATAAGTGCCAATATATCACTGAATCTTGACGGGAGTCTATTAGCCTAGATTGCCTCTTAGAGGTTTTAATGCCTCTTAGCTATAACCTAGCGCGTTTGTTTTATATAAATGTAGAGCATGAACATTAGATTTGATTAGTTAAATCCCAGGGTTTTATTTTAGATACAAATTGTTGTGTAGTGTAAATGTGCATTCTAAGTTATTGCAGGGCTATTACAGTCAATACCTCACAATTATATTCGCCCAAATATATGTTGACTAACGCAAGCATGAATGATGTAATTAATCACGTGAAACTTAATTTCTAATGTGATGATTTGGTTAATCTAGATAGATCATAACGGTCAAAAAAATAAATATCAGAAAGATATCAGCTGATAAAATTAGTTGGTTGGCTGTTAGTCTCAATTAATCAAGGTACATTTTGTAACTGTTAAGCGTGTATCTAAAGCTGCAACTACTAAATTTATTGTAAGAATAAAACATTTTTTGTGGTTTGTTTTTAAGAAAACAGATGAAAGAAAAATATATTGATTTAATGGATATGTTGTAAGGCTTTCCACTATGGTAATGAACCGTGGTGTTAATCTGGTTCACAAAAGAAAGTAAAACATATTAATAGCCCGGTTCATTAACCTGGTTTATTAACCCTCTTATACCCCGAACCAGCTACCTGATATATTACAACCAAACCGTAATATGTTAGAGGGGGTGTGTACTTGTAGTTATTTGATCCGAAATTGCTAAAAAAAAAACAACACGGCCTCTCTGATAAGAAGGATAGTAATGGCTTTAGGTAAATATAAGAAATACTATATTGATTATATACTTTCATCCATACAAATTGACAACAATCTATCACAAAGACGATCATAGCTACTGTGCTAACTTTGTTTATTATTATAGTTACTCACTTTTGGATGTACATATATAACATATATCCCACTAAATCAATCAAGTCTGAAGGTCTCTTGAACTCTTCACACCCTAGCTTATCTACCTACTTTCACCTAGCATCATAATAGCTAAAAGAATATAGTAAATTTAAGCAGATATATACTATACACTTTGAATATTATGGAATTTACAGCTGAAATATATATTTAAAAAAAGAAGACTTTATAAAAAGGATTCTTTTGATTAAAATGGCAAATTAAATATAAAAAATCAGCTATATATCCCAATCAATCAAGTAAGGCCTTTTTTTTTAAGTCTACAAATAATCTGGTGAGGCACATTACGATCCATAATCTAAAGTTTTTTTTTTACTCTAAAGAACCTCCGTTGATATTAACTTTTGGGTTATTTATGCTAGAAAATGTGTGGGTCAAAATGGCATTTCACTGTAAGCGGGAGGTGTTTTAATTATTTAGTACAGAGACTTCTCAAGATACTCTAAAAACTATGATAGCCATTGACATGAGTCAATATTCTGTATGTAATTTTGCAGTTTAGGTAGCATATGATGTAAAATGAGGCAGTTAGATTTTGTGTATCAATTGAAGGTTTTGATACTGCATAGTTTTATTAGAGGTTGGTATGTCGGCAGGCAGAGAAAATTGAATATAGAGACATGAGTGTTGTTGGTTATGAGATGAGGAGATATGCTGAGAAGGATATTTCTTACAGGAAAAAAGTCGATTGTTACGCCGAGAAAAGAGACGAAATTATAAGCTAGAGCAGTGAATTATGTATTTATTTAAAAAAGATATGTATATAAACGCGATGGTATATTGGTATTTTTGACACACAAAAATATTGCTTACAAACCATCATGTAGTGTCACACTTTTCCTAGATCAAGAGGGAGAGACCTGAGATAAGGTTCGTCCTCAATACTTACAAAGAGCGTTTGTCTTCTATTCCTTTATTTTGCTGTTCTGGACTTGATTGATAACCAAGAATTTCATATACACAAGTCTGTGTAATAAATGAAGCTTTGACTTGTCTTTTTATATGGGAAAGTACTGTTGCCGGGAAGCAGCCTTGAGCGGTGTTTGATTAAACGTGACGTGTAATGTTTTTTGAACTCTTGTCTGAGTGTTGGAGTGTGTGATTCTACAAGATGGTTTTCTGCGCGTTTTTCTCGATTACAAGCCGTCCACTTTCTTCTTTTAATTACTCTTTAGTATCAAACAAATAAGTAAAACATGTCTACAAAGGTCCAAAAGATTATGGTTCAGCCAATTGTAAGCAGCTATAAAACGCAAGTCATGTTGATGCTGGACTTGACAAAGCTTGGATTTGGATTGCTTTCTTTCTCTCTTTCTATGTATATATAAGAAGAAAGAAAGAACTTAAAATTGCACTTGATCTAATCGAATTTATATATATTTGGCATCGCTATTATTATACGCGCTTGAAAATAGAACCTGATTTTCAGGTATCTGCAAAACGTAAGGCATCGATTATATACGAACAACGGATGCAATACAAATACATACGAAATTATTCTGAAGATACCAACGAAATCTACATTTTAAATTTAGAAATCGAGAGTGCAGATCTGGCTTTTTGACAAGTCTGACATGAGAATCGAAGGACAAATCATTGCAAGTTCATAAACAACTTTATTTATTTTCTATTTATTTTTAAAAGAAAGAAAGAAAGAAAAAAAGTGTGATAATTTCGTTGTAATAATGAGAGATGTGTATAATGCATGTCTTTTTCTTTTTCTTCTTCATTTTATTAGGGCTTTGATGAATTTATGAACCTTGTCCTTGATGATGCAGAGGAAGTGATGACAAAAGAGAAGACTCGAAGAAGTGTTGGTAAGAATATTGCCTATTAATATTAATATTATTATTATTATTATTGTTATTATTTTGATTTATTGGATCTATTGTATATTTACTATCCTTTGCTTGCTTGCTTTTTTTTTTCTTAGGCCGAGTTATGCTCAAAGGCGACAATATCACCTTGATCCAATCTGTGAACAATTGATCTAGCTTATATTCACAATTCAGTAACAATATCACTCAATCAATCAATCAATCAATGTTTCTCTCTTTTGTACTATAAACGAAAGGCACACAATCGCTTAACCAAAACCAAAAATGTGAACGGCGAGGGTAAATCAATCATATCCGCGCTCTTACTTTATTTTATTTATTTAATTTAATTTAATTAATTTAATTATTCAAGTCCTTTTGTTGTTGATGTTACTGCCAAGCTGATCAAATACTCAATTATGACACTTCATTTGTGATTATACAAATACATATATGAAGAAAGAGAAGGGTTGTTTATTTGGATTCAGTAGCTAATATGGCATTGGTGTTGGTAATGGCAATGGCAATGGCAATAACTGTTATATAATTGATAAGAAAAGAAAAAGGGTGTGCTATAGTTTCTATCTATAATGCGTGTAAACTTCTTTACGCGGGTAAATCTGGGATATCTCCAATGGTGTAGTTGCCATGACCATCTAGAGCAACATGCCGCTTGTGAAAACGATAGACACTGGGATGATGACTTACACTTATAAGCGTAATGCCGAACTCTTTAGTTAGACTGTAGAGATGATCTTCTGTTGCAGTATCCATTGTACTTGTTGCTTCATCAAGCACTATACAGATTTAAATAAACAATACGTATATGAGTATGATTGTGAGTGTAAGAAATAAAGAAGGTTAATTACCGGCAAAACGAGGCTTCCAATAAAAGATGCGTGCAAACATTAGGCGCTGCTGCTCCCCAGGGGACAGCATCTTATTCCATTCTTGGGCGTATGCGTGATCAAATGATTCGATCAGCCCCTCCAGATGACTCAAGTGCACTTGTTGCAATAAAGACCTGATTTCTTGGTCAGATACTATAGAGTCAGCCGGTTAGTAAGTACACATCTCCGTTGTGGATTGTTTAAACTTAGACACAAATGCAAATATAAAGGCAACTCATATTATATTTGATTAAATTAACAAAAGGGAAACATCAATTATTTTAATTAATTTTGCTTACTGTAGATAGTTGATGCAATGCTTGGGTAACTAATCTGGTCACGTAATGATCCATGAACAAGATACGGTACTTGAGGTAAAAAAATTATATCCTTTCCATGTTTCATTTTTGGAACATGAACACGCCCTAGAAATTGTATATATATACATATATACATATATATTAGTGTACATACAATCAGATAGCAGTTTGGTATGAATAAGCTTACCTTTAGTACAAGGCCATAATCCAGCAAGTGCTCTTAGTATCGAAGTTTTACCACACCCTATCAAATCATACAAAAAGTTTGTATATATATATATATATATATATAATTTTTAATACCCCTTTTTCTGCGTTTTTATCTTTCACAAAATACTAAAGGTTTGTAATTTCTTACCATTGGGTCCTGTCAATACTATGTGATCTCCTTTGTTGATCTTGAGATTGAATCCCAACACAACAACCTTTGAACGCGGGGACAATAGACTCACGTTTTCAAATTCAATGGTCTCACTGATGCGTGTAAATATTTTTGGTTAGTATATAATATATATATATTAAAAAGAAGATGAAAAAAAGAAAAAGAAAATACCTCTGGTCATCTTCTCTGTAAGGATAATCGATTTCAATATTCTCAATCTCATTGTCAACATTATCCATGGCTTCCAGTAGTTCAACCACACGTGCTGTATAACCAGCAAGATCGGACAATTTTCCGGATTGTTCAATTATGACAGTGAATTGGTATATAAGATACATCGATACAAACGAATTCTACGGTGTTTTGTTTTTTGTTTTTGCATAGCAGTAAAAAAAATTGGAATCTTTAGTTGAACGTTATGTTAAGCAAATGCATTTACATACATTGCACAGTAAAAAAAAGAAACAAAAAAATTAATCTAAGCACATAAACTACATGCATGCCATACGCACATGCCCACATACATACCTTGCTAATTATCGAACTCAATTCTCCGGGATCCTTGTCATCAAATACACCAGTAAATATAGGAATAGCAACAATCATGTAAGAGAGAATAGATCCTATATAAGCAAACGAGCTATTGGCAACTGTATTGTGATTAAAATTAAATGAATGAATGAATGAATGAATTAGATTAGATTAAACCCATAAAGATGATAATAATGATAAACCTCCTTTTCCTTTTGCTATTTTTTTAAAGAAAAAAAATAGCAAAAGGTCAATAGTTAATACTTGCAGTTCAATGGGAAGCTCTTGTTGATAATTGATCTTTGGTAGGTAAGCAATGTACTCAGAGAATTATGCGCCCTTGCGTTCTCTTCAATTTCGCCACTACTGAATGCAATTGACTCAACATACTGTCTCAGACGTACGTGAAGGAATCTAGAAAGCCACATGTTTATCATCATCATCAACAACAACAACAATAAAATTGTGATCATACACATACATACCTAAAATTTCCTTCATGGAGCTCCTTGTAAAACACTGAATTGACAATGGGCTTAATCAATCTGCGACTGATAATAGTGCCAAGGATAAAGTAGACGTATATCATCGCCGGACCTATGAATCCACTGACATCCCAACACTTCCAGGTGTAGTAGGCGACCAGAAGTGGAGCAATGATTAAGGTCGAGACGATTTCACGTAGAGATTCAGAAAGTTTGTCGATGTCCTGAGTGATCCGCTGGTCACTAAATTTTCATCCACCCTAAAGATCAGCTTTCTTTCTTTCTTCTTGTAATCCAAAAGACCATTTTAATTCTAAGTGTGTGTGTGTGTGTGTGTGTGTGTGTGCTTGTACGTGTGTGTACTCACGGGTTGTCGACCGACTCATGATTGAGCACGAGAGTATACATTGCCTTGGGTTTAACGTAGCGGTCTTGCAAATGCTCTGTTAGCAACCGTCTTACTTTCAAAGCAAGCAGGCCGCCCATAAAGTTTAGTATGCTCAAACTCTAAATAACAAAATAAAATAAAATTCGATTAATACATATTCAAGACAGCAACGGAAAAGCAAGAACAATGATGTTAGGAAAGCTGCCTAAATATCAAGGTAGACCTAGAATAATAATAATAATAAAAAAAATTCATACAATGGCGATTCCAAACACCAAGAAAAAACAAGGAAACATGTATGCTATAAAGCCCGTCAAATCCTTGGATGTAAGGAGGCTGTAGAATCGACTTGGCATCAGGCCTACAAAATAAACCAGGACCTCTTTTCCACAAGATCCAAAGATAAATGTACAATAGAGCCAGAATATGCTTTTCTGTTGAGCTTCTCTGTGGGTTGACCAGAAGCGATAGGTGTTTCCAGGTGGACGAAACAGTAGGCGGACAAGACGAAAGAAGCGTTTGACAAATATATAATCGAGACTGTAGGTACGAGTGGGTTGTGGGTCATGACTAGTAAGCTCAATGAGGGGATCGAGTGATTCAACCACACTTGATCGTCGTTCTCTCATTTTCGGAATTGTAGATGAGACAATAAAAGAGAGAGAGATGTGGACAAACGAACAAACGAACAAACGAACAAGCCAGTTACTAAGCAAGTAGGCAATTAAAAGGACCGTCCCTTTTTTGGGGGTGGGTTTTTTTTTAGATATAGATGGAGACAGAAAGATAGAGAGAGAGAAGGGGGGGAGCTAGGAGGAGATAATATATAATGTATATATTATATTATATGTACATTTTTGGCATAAAGTGTTGCAAGTATATACTTTGCATAGCATCATCTTGTGTAATCTTTGTGTTTATTTTTTTTTGGGATTTTATTTTCATTTTAGATATTTTGCTTGATAATCACAGGGATCGTCCACTTTGTAGATCAGTCTTACATGATCGGTTACAGAAACACACGCATACAGTAAAAAAATAAAAAATAAAAAATTGTAACCACAAAAATGACTGTGAAATATATCTATTATACTTCTTGTTTCTTTTGTTGTTGCCTTGCAATAATCAAAGATCCTATATTGTACCCTTTATAGCTCAAAAATATCTATTGCTTATATACAATTTTGCTTATTGGCTATAAACAATATAAGCAATTGAACTATCAATTATAACAATAATAATAATATTATCAGTATTACTTTAAAGGTTTTTTGGTTTTTTTTTTTTTTTAAATCATGGAATATTTTATTTTATTCTATTCTACTTATTTATTTAGCTTGGCTAGTTTGCTTATTTATAAACCCGCTTTAACAATGACAGCACTCGATGATAGTGAGTTTGACCTCTTTGGAGAGATCACCGCAGAAGAGAAATCAGCTCTTCAAGAAAGGACCCAAAAGTTCCAACATGACCAACAATGTATGATTGCAAGCCTCGATCATGATCCTCGAAAACGCACAATGGCAGAAAACAGACTTATATTCCACCACAAACGACATTCCCAGTTCACCGTACCAAACCGTCTCCGTCGACTCTTTTCTCTCGAGGAATGCAATCGGATCCTGGAGGGTTGTAAGGAAATGAGCTGCTCAGACTGGAATACTGCTCGACATTCGGCATTTGCAACTACTGACATTCCGATACGAAACAGTCGGTTTGATTACCTGATCGATCAAGTGCGTGATCGCCTGATTCCTGTCATGGCAAACCACTATGGATTCCACCCCACACGTGATCTTGAGTTCCGAGACATATTTGTAGTCAAGTACAGTGCAGACGCACAAGCCGGCCTGAAGCTTCATACTGACGGCTGTCTGCTTTCTTTTAATGTGCTCATAAACCCAAAGGACGAGTTTGATGGTGGGGGTACTTACTTCCAACCAACCGACCAGACCATGGCTTCAGAACAAGGAGATTGTGTATTCCATGGTGCCCACATAATGCATCGTGGTGTGGATATCACCCGAGGCCAGAGGTATCTGCTGGTCGGGTTTGTTGACACTGTTGATACAATTGAAAAAGACGGGACTGGATCTATCAAGAGAATATAAAACAATTAATATATAATTAGATATAGAAGCTGAATAGACTACATAGATTACATAGACGTTAAAAAGTTAAAAAGTTAGAATATATGTTATTTAATGGGGGGTTTCAGAAAAGGCTTTTCTTTCTTGAAAAAAAAAATTAGATAGTAATAGTGTAACTGTAATTTGACAGTATTGTTATTATCTTCTTAGAAAGCACCAAAAAAAAAGAAAAAGAAGCAAAAGCAAGAGGTTGAAAGAATAATAAAAATATAAGAAAGAAAGAAAGAAAGAAAGGATTTGATGCTATAATAAATAACGGATAATTAATAATAATCTACATCTAAATCTACATCTACATCTACATCTACATCTTCAAATCAAATCAAACCAAATTGACAAAAGTAAGCTTAATATATATATATATATATATCTTTGACGAGTTAATATAAAAGGCTTGCTGTCTCTCTCCTGTTAAAATTTAAAAAGAAAATTAAAAAAATCTTATCAGGCAGGCTAATATGAAATACTTCTTTTCCTTATTTCTTTTGATTCTACACCACATTACCTTTTCATAGAAACCACGGAAACGGTCATATCTATATCCTTACTGTTTCGCTTTTCGTCAATTGTACGTATAAAGTCGTCTACCTCTGAACATATATCCAATACACGATCTTCATCTACAACAAACAAGCAAATCAATTAATCAATTAATCAATTAATAGCTATTGTCAGCTTACAAACACATATACACACGCATACATTTATCTGTATATATATTTGAACCTCTTTCACTTGTCTTTCTTTACATATTCAAGTAAATTGTCAGTGGGAACTTACTTTTAGGTATTTTCACCTCTAGCCCAATAATGTACCAGGTCATAAGTAACACACCAGGAGAAAGGGCTGTTGCAAACGATTGCTCTCTCGCAACATCAGAGTCCTCCCCTGCTCTCAATGCATTTTTTTCATAAATGCTCTTGTAATTCTGAATCCGCTTAACTGGCCTAGTCAAGGGATGTATTGTAATAATGTCGTCTACTTGCTCAAGCATAGTGACAAATCTAGGAATAGCAACAGCCATTTTACGAATCCTATTTCACAAAAGATATAGTAAGAAAAAAAAATGAAATAGAAAAGAGAAATAGTTCTCACCATGTTTCATGACTCTTTTGAGTCTCGCAACTCACAACTACTTTTAAGAAATGTTTGTATGGTCTTATGATATCAAATTCGGAAAATAACTTGTCAAGCATGGATTCAGATTGATCAAAATAGGAATCTAGAATGAGAGATGCTATTTTGATAATTAGCACAAAGTTAGTCAGTTAGTCAGTTAGTAAAATATATAACACTATATTATTATCTATCCTAACCCCTTTTGAATTCCTTAGTCATGACTTTCAAGGTAGACAGTGTGGTGAATGGAGCTGAGAAACTAACAGGATAACAAGGTGTGATGATGGGCATAACGGCAGTTTCTGACTCGGGCTATCAGAAATGACAAGAATAAGAATAATACTAATAGCAATATATGTATGTAATTCATACTTACGAGTGACTTGTAGGGAATAGTTTGTCCTCTCTTGTCGGGTATACCATCTGTAACCATGACAGGAACGGGCCATGGCCATTCGGCCCACATACAGAAAAATGCTTGCAATAACCCGTGGGTTGTCAGAGATTCGGGAGATGCTTGTGTGTATGTCTTTAAGAGCAAGAGTGTCCATGTTCCACCATTGAGATAGCCCATAGGTTTTCCATACATGCATCGTTGTGTAGCCCAATGTTTTATTGCTTGCATTGCTTGTTGGAAAACTTGTTTGTGTTGCAGATCCACTTTTGACAAAATGAATTGGTTGACTCTTGGACCTTTGTTAAGTATTGTATGTGAGTTAATAGGCAAGAACATAACATTAAATTGTTCATTTGTATACTCACCATCCATGCTAGCTAGACAAACACTATCTAAACCTTCAAGGTATCCATCGTCCAATAGTTTGATATTTGGAGGTATACTAGGTTGTTTCAATGACACAAATGATATGTCTGTCTATTCAAAATAACAAATATTGATATATCAATAAATCAATTTCATTATCATTTTTTTCTTCTTCTTCTTTATTTCTTTCTCACCATGATGGAGTCAATTGAACACTTTATGATAGGTACAGCAGTACGCTCAACAACCTAGTCCAAGACAAAAAAGAATATTATTATTATATCTTTGTATATATATATACAGAATACTAATACTAGCATTAATGCAACTTGAACTAGGCTTCTTATTATTGGATTATATTGTATACTTCGATTCCTTTAACCAAGTGGCTCTTGCGTAATAGGTTTGCAAATATGTAAAAAAACTCGCGTCTTTTTACTGTGGATGGGGCTAGACACACAACATCGATGTCGGCATTTGCTAGATGACCACCTAGACTATAAGACCCAAATGGTAGAATCTGACAGACTGGAACTGCTCGGAGTCTTTGTTTGTTAGCATACTGTTCTGAAAAAGGAATCAGTAATGACTTGAGAAGGCTCATGACATTCTCTCTAAAAAAAAAAGAAAGAAAACCCCAATAATAATAATAGTATATAATTTTGAATATAAGAGATGGTAATTGCCAATGTCAGAAGAAGAAGAAAAAAGAAAGAAAGGAGCCAAAGAGACAGTGATGAAGGCCAAAAGAACATTCTCTTCTTCTTTTTATGTTAAAGAGTTGCGTTTTGGAGGTAGTGTAAGGAGGGGTTATTCGTGCCTTTTCTTCGCTTCAGTTGGACCCTCGGTTATCAGACGAGAGCTCAAGTATTGTTTCCATGTGGTATCGTCAATTGGTGCATGCATAAAGAAAGTAACGTCAGACTTGTATCAGGGTCTTTTTTTTAAAAACCCCCCCCCCCCCTCATCTTCATTAGGATATAAAATATAATATATATAAATAAAAACAGGTCACATAGGGATTTCCATTTCATTCTTTTCTTTCTTTCTCTCTCTTGTTTCCTTTTTGGTAGACAATGAAAAGCAATTTATTGCATACACATCATATATAGATATGAACGTATTGGTATAAAGAATATTTTTCTCTTTAGTTGCCTTGAACTGCTTAACAGTAATACTGAGAAGAAGAGGATTTGTATATAACTATAATTATATTCCATATGGGTTAAGTTGCCTGTCTTCAGCTGTACATATAGACTGACATTACATATATATATATATATATTACTGCTTACGCACGGATGCAAAAGAAGATGACAAAATCATACTCTGGACCGGATATTCCGTACACTGAAACACACTATGCAAGGCGCACAATTTGAAAATATGCACCTCACGAATGTGTTTCACTGTATCTTACCTGCATTAAATTGCTGGAGCGATAACTCAAGCGGAATATTTGTTTTGTTTTTTTTTAAGGAGGGGTCATTTGTTCTTCTTTTGAAGCCTGCTTTGGAACTAGAATCACTGGAGCGACTAAGGCAAGCTGGACAGCAGCCAATACTTCGTAACTGACATAAGATCTTTCTGAAGCTACATACAAAAGCGAGATCTCGATTCCAAATTTTGGAAGGGGTGTGATTTGTGCATTTTAAGTAGTCTATTACATGGGAATTTTTAGAGTTTCCTTTCTTCTAAACGGTCTTGGGTTCAAAATATGCATATTTTTTTCAAGTTTCCCTCACAGCCAGGACATATAGTAGACGCTTTGTACTTGCTGATCAAGAGAATTCTAAAACCATTTTTTTTATTCAGTATCTTGATTAGACCCTTGCCTTCTAATATGTTTATGGGATTTGTCTGTCGGAGCCGACCAATCGTCAAGGATCAGGGCGCAATCAGAGCCAGATTTTGCGTCGTTATGCTTGTAATACACCTCTCTTGATGAGCATTGAGATTTTTTGGGGATATTCCAGTATAGTGTGCAACAAATAAATGTCCCCAATACAGATTGTTCCCCTCTCTTATAGTGAAGTCTTTGCTCTAATAATCATAAACTAGGTCTTTATATTCAACAAATGGCAAGGAACTGACGGCTGATTATCTTGCTTTGCAAAGGATAGTTTCGACCAAACGCACATCCTCCACTGAACTTGTCTATTGGGGTCCATTAAAACACACTTTCCTTGTGTTTCCGAATGCTGCAGGCATAGCTTAGCGAGATTGTAGGACGCTTTAAAATGGATTTGGAGAGTTGGCTTTGATGTGGTGATATGTATATATAATATAGATTGAGATGAAGCTCTGAATTTGGTTTGTAGTTTCGGGCGTCAGTATACTGTCAGTTGGTGTCGGTTTCTTTGAAACTTGATCCTTGAAATTATTACATAGCTGAGTCACGGCTCTATTGATTGCTTTACTAGAAGGACTTTTCTATATATCTTTGTTTTGGTATTCTGGTTTGAATACGAGAAGATTTTTGCTTTGATTAGCACACAAAGTTGAAAAAAAAAAGTTGACATATTCCCAACTTGGGCTTTCAGACTGAGAATATAAGATGGTTGTTATAATACGCTGAGTATTTAACTAACAAAAGTAATTGCAAGTCTTTTGTAGTAAGAATAACGCATCTATATACTTTAGACTTGGATTTGTATGTTCATCTTCTTTAGCGATCTTCATTTCTCTATTCAAATATTAGGGGAAGAGTGATTGACTGTATTATTGTTTGGTAATATAAATTTGCTTTTTTATATTTGAAGATGTTGCCAAAATATATGTATATTTATCAAATTACCCGAGTTATTTCAATCATCAATAATAATCATGTTTATTGAGGGGTCGTCCATTTGTTGCTAACATTTAGTATACAATGGTCCCGGGGTTTGTATCTGCGCCTAATCAGTGACAAATATTATAATATCTTTTTTTTTTCTCTTGTTATTTGTATTATTATTATTATTATTATTTTGACAGCCTTGTGTAATATGGTGTCATCTTTGGGCCTCATTAAAGAATAGATATAGATATACACATTTGCCCTTTAATTTCATTTATATTGGTAATCTGGCGTATTCATTAAAAGCGTTCGTTGTAGACGCACGGCCCTCCATTTGTTTCCTGGCCTAATAGCAATCCTATAGGCCATAGGTAGGTGGTAGGTGATACAACGTTTTCTTCTTAAAATACCATTCTTTCTTTTTTTCTCTCTTGCTTCTCAGGCACACAAAAGCCAAAATCCCGGTTTCTTTGAATTGAAACTGATTAGGTTAGTAAATACGAATAAGAAAAAAAAATCCATCAAAGCACAATAGAACTCCACACAAAACTATAATGCCAAGCTAAATCTTGGCTCAAAATTGTATATATAGACAAAAACAAAAAAGAACTACCGGATCCCAAACTACTTCTTTTTTAGGGCTCAGTTAAAATATATATATATTTATATATAAAAATACATACACACGCACAAAACGGGCCTTGAGTTTAGCCAGAAATTTATTAACAAATTAATTATATTGTCTAATTATCCAATTGTTGTAATGAGTATAGTGTTTGCATTAATGTGTAGAATTTATAACTATAACAACAGTTGCTATTTGTTTTTAAACGCGTTTTCATTTCATTTCATTTGGTCAAAAAAATTATTATTATTATTAATTGAAGTATAAAAGGGGGAAGAAGAGAGAAAAAAAAAAAGGACCAGTTTAGTTTAAAGGTTTTAAATGCCAAGTATAAAAGAAGATGAAAATAGATAAGTAAAAATAAAGAGGTAGAGATAGATAAAGTAGATAGTTAAAAAAGGGAAGAGGATTAAAATAAGAGATTATTTGTTGTATTTATATATAGTATATATAATTTTTTTTTAAAGCAAGGCAGCAGCGGCAGCACCAACAAGAGCCATGGCACCGACAGTGTTGGCAGAAAGCTTGAAGGCAGCGCTGTCAGCGGGGGCAGCGGCAGAGGAGGAGGCAGCAGCAGGGGCCTTGGAGCTGACGGCAGCAACAGAGGAAGCGGCAACGGAGACAACGGAAGCGGCAGAGGAGACAGGGGCAGCAGAGGAGGTGGGTGCGGCAGAGGATTCGACAGCAGCAGAAGACTCGGCAGCAGAGGACTCGGCAGCAGAGGACTCGGCAGCAGCAGAAGACTCGGCAGCAGAGGACTCAGCGGCGGAAGAGGATTCAGCAGAGGACTCGGCAGCGGAAGAGGATTCAGCAGGGCCGGAGGTGGCTAATCAAATAAAACAATAAGAATAAATAAAAATAAAAATAAAAATAAAAAGAAACAAGCCAAGCCAAGCCAAGCCAAGCCAAGCCAAAAATAAATAAATAAACTGATCTTACCAGCAGCAGCGGGAGCCTTGATGGAGAACTGGCCAGTGTAGCTCAAGTCAGGAGAGGTACCGAACTCAAGAGCATCTTCAGAGGATAAAAGTATAGATATTAAGTAAAATTGTTGAATTGATGGTTTGTGTTGTATCTCGAGAATACTTACAGTCTCCGGGGGTGATATCAGCAGGGATGGCCCAGGTGTAGGAGTTGGTGGTGGCAGGGACGTTCTCGGCGACATTGAGGACGGGCTGGAGGGCAGTGGCAGCACCCTGAGCGAGGACAATCTTGGAGATGGTGTCGACAGTGGGGTTGACCCTAATTTTTTTAAAAAAACAAATAGATTAATGGTCTGTAGATAGATTCGTACAATAAAGAGATGTTTACCAGCTGATGATGACACTGGTACCGGCAGTGTAGACAGTGCCAGTGAGGGGAGAGGTGACACTGATGATGTTCTCAGCAGAGGCCATGGCAATGGCAAAGGCAGCGATGGTGTAGAGAATGGACTTCATGGTTATCTTTAGGGAAAATTGAGGTTTAGATGAAAGGAAGAAAGAGAGAAGGAACAAAAGTCAATTGAGATTATATATTTTTGATTTTTGATTTTTGCTATTAAATAAGAAAACATATGAGACAAGATAAGCCAGGTATATTTTTATTCTATCTATCTATCTATATAAATAAATAAATAAAAACAAAAGAGGTCGGAGAAGAACCCACTTCATATGCTGACACTCAATCTTGTCCTACAGAGATTTCCCGAAGGTACAAAAATAAAATGGAAAAAGAAGACTCGAACCACCCAAGGGTTACCATCGTATTATTATTTTTATCTTTCTCCCCTCTCGTATCATAATAGCTCTATAGCCCGTCAAGATCGACCAACCCATTCTTTGCTTCCTACTTCTTTTATTATCATTATTATTATTCTTGTAGTACCTCAGCATTACAAAAGAAGTACTATTTTCCATGTCCAAAAAGTCATCATTAGAGCCAGAATTTTGCCCCCCTCCCAAGTTGGTAATATTGTCTTTACTAAATACATTAACCCATTCAAGTATCCAAATGTTCAATTGGTACCTTTCAAAGGCTGAATTAACTTAAATACCATGCTAATAGATTAATAATGTACAGCTGTTTATACATCACAGATACATAAACTGGGAAAAACGAAGGCTTTGTTACACATCTATCTATCCCCGACTACCTCAACCACAACTTCCCTTTTCCCCGATGACACACCTCTTTAATTCTGTGCAAGTGCTACACTTGAGTTTCTTTTTTCTTTTTTTTTTTTTTTGTTCCAAAACTATGATTTCAATGACCTGCCAAGTGGGACCGGAGAGACTGTATTCCCGGTTCGAGCTGGGGACTTTCGGAGTACGGTTTTCAACTTTGCTCGAACTACATCTGATAATAAATAGCCAACAAATATAAATATTTTGGGCCTTGGACCAAACTCAATCTACCTCTTCTTCCTTTATCTTGCCAATAATTGTGCTATATGTATATTAAGAGTTCAATAGAGCAATATAAAAAGTGAGCTTCTATTAGATATACTGAGCAATTGCGATTTTTTGACTTGTGCCATATATTCAATTAATCGAACCAAAAAAGAAATAGCAGTAGTAGGCAGTAGCAGGCAGTAGCAGTAAAATCTAGTGAGCGTAGTGATAATATCTATCTGGTGGGCAACCCAAAAGGATAATAATAATATAAAGGAAAAAAAAAGAAAAAAAAAGAGGTCAATAAATTGCAGGACTGTTGTACACAGTAATAGTCTTGTCATACTATATTTTATATATTATATATTTGAAAATGAGACAATCTTGCAGTCAACTTGTCTCTTCTCCATTTTTGCTATAGATTTTTCTGTATTCAACATTTGATTTACTATTTTGTAAATATCTCTAAAGGTGTGTTATCATCAATTGCTCTTTATGATATACATATCTGTGCTTGTGTATTTTCTGACTGAAATAGGGAAAAAGAAAAAGAGAGAAAGTTATATTGAAGCCACAGTACAATAATTTATATCATTTGGTCTTTAACCAAAGCCAAAGATAAGCCAATGTTAGGTGTAATGTAGAAAGATCGACAGGTTCATTCTCTTTGATTATCAGTACCTATAATCGTGTCTCTTACCACAGATTGTCAAAATGTTTTTTCAAAGAACAAGACGTCTGTAACTTTTCGTGTTTCAAATCAAAAGGAAACAAAGTACGTATAATATGCATGTATGTATGCATGTATTTATGCATATTTATGCGTATGTATCGAAAGAATGAGTCAAACCCACGTTCACACGTAGGCGTGCAGAAGTGTGCAGAGATGTGCATGTGTACAGACATAGGCATAGGCATAGGCATAGGCTTAGTCTTGGCCTTAGCTTTAGACTAGGGCTTATGATTAGGCTTAAACGTCCACATAAAGACGTATCGACATATAATATAGACATATGTACAGACATGTGGAGGTAAATGAGAGTGATGCAGAAATGATGCTGTGCATGCAATCATATACTCTCTTTATTTTTGCTACCTATTTTCTTCTTCTTCTTTTTGTTCTTTGTTGGACAACTGTCCGGACCGGGCTAGAGATCGCTTTACCATGTTTGATCAAAATTCGGTCCTTTTCTTTTTTTTTTTAATTTTGTGCTACTGATGAGTATCACATCCTATCCTATCTACTATATATATATATATATATATATAATTATCTGTGTGCTTTGAGAAATCGTGCTAGATTCCCTTAAATAGATAATGTATCTTTTTTTTTCTCTTTTCTCTCTGTATATATAATATATAGGTAAAGATGTAAAGATGTGTAAAGGGGAATGAAAAGTGTATTTGGATCTGACATGCTCTTATTTGAGTAAGTGACATCACAAAACATTGATCATTTGCTGTTGATGTTGCTGTTGCCTTGTTTTATAAGACGTATTAAGTAAAGAAACAGCCAAAAAGGAATAACACTATATAGAATGATTGTGGTTATTATTCTAGTTGCGGTTTTATCTTTTATTTTAGGTCTCATACTTTATGTGTAATTTGAACACTTGATAAGACACAACGTACATATTCTCATACTCTTTATTACAAAAAGAAAAGAAAAGAAAAGAAAAGGAAACTTTATGTATATAAATGTACATAAATGTAGATATTTATATTTACAGTTGCCGCTGTTAAGCACAACCATCGCCGCCACCAGCAGACTGAAAATAAACAAGATAATTTCCTCATATATCCAGATGCTATTGTCTTTTGATTGACCTCTTCATCATTATGATTACTGCACATTCCATTATTATGATGATGATGATTCTTATTGTTACTATTGTCTTTATCAGGAGAAATGAATAGCATCAAAAGACTTCTTTTAAAGTTAAAGCATCCATACATATATAAAAATATAAAGCACAATAAAATGATCTTCTTTACCTTTACCTTTACCTTTAGATTATTCTTAATTTGCTCAATTTCTTTCTTTGGCTTTCTTTATCTTTATTCTTAGTTGCTGTTGTATATTAAATATAGATTTCTTTGTCTGTATATATACTTATTCTTCTTGCCTCTCTTGTCTCTCTTGTTTCTTTTGGTTTCTGCTATTTATCTTTCTCTAGTAATATCAATTCCCGTCAATATATCAAATAACATACGGTTTTATTTAGCTTATTTTGCACACAAATCACATTCGCATCTTCTACTCCAAAAAAAACTATCTGTACAATGAACGACAGTCTTGTCAACCCTCCACTCCTCCATATCAACCACAACAACCAGCAATACCACCAACAAGACCAAGATTTGTCTTTTACAAACACCGAATTCCAAGAAACTACCAATGTGGTCGGACCTTTTGGAATCACAGACGATCAAGTCTTTTCACTTCTGTCACAATGTCAGGATATCATTTCCGAACTAGAGAATCGTGTACTTGAACTAGAGACAGATCTACACGTAAGTTATTCTTCTTTCTTCTTAATAACGAATAAATTGTGTCTTGTAATTTCTAACCATTTCTTATTTTATTCTTTCACACAGACAATCCACGAAAGGCACAATCACAATAGAAGCACCTGGGAATCGATCGAGCATCCAAAAGACCGCTCGGATATTCAATTGAAATCACGAGTAGATCGAAGTCGAGTCTATAATGAATTACCATCCTCAGCATCCTATAACTATTCTACCTACTATCAGTATCGACATCAATCTAAACGGGGTTCTTTGTTCAAGCAATCTACTAAAGTCTGCTTCGCTAAAAAAAGTATCTTGAAATCCTGTGAGATCTTCACGTCAGCTCAGAAAGGAGTCGGGTCATCCAAGGGTCTCACACATTCCACCAAACTCTCTTTTGATGGTGACATTCGCTTACCTGATCTATCATATTCACCATCATCGTTAATCTTATTATTCCACAAAAGAAAAGAAGATTTGTATTCTGCCGCAACCATTGTACCCTCAATTCTAGAATCAAAAGTGCCCACGGAAACATGGACACCTCTCCAAAATGTTCATACTTCTACAAAAGACAACACAGAACATTGTTTACCAGAACAAGAACAAAGAGTGTCTTTAGATGAAATCTATAAACTGTCGTCAGGACAACCACAATCACCATCCCAACCACAAACTATCTGTCCCGAAAGCGGCATGCCAGGAGCCTGGAAGTTGCACGTCCCAGAAAGTCCGAGTCGGTCATTCAAAAACTTGTGCGAGGAGCCAATGAAGAATAACATACTTGGCTGGCCATTATTATTATTATTCTTATTGACAAAAGACAAAGAACGGCCGAGAAACCCTTACCTGATGAACCAGACGACCACGAGGACAAGGCGCAATTTCGACCGGGCAATTTCCAAAGGAAAAGGTTGCTATATGGTAAGACATTGGTCAATATTAAATTGCTGTAAGATACAATATAAGGCAATAATGAAAGCAAGAAGAAAACAGTTGTCTAATCATATATCATTTCATTTTGTTATCATTATTATCATTATTATAGCAACGTGCTCATGATCATGAACATGAAAATGAACTAGAACTAGAACTTTCAAGCCATACACAATCCCAACATCTTTTGACATGGCCTCATGTGGGGTCGGGGTTGGAGCACAATAATCCTGGGCACCCCTTTTCATTCGATGAGCCCGCGACGTTTGACAGCCGTTCATCCGAGAATACCAAAGATGACAGGGTTTCCAGGATGGAGTTCCCACCCAATGGCTTTTATCTCAACGAATTGATTCCCAAGAAACCTAATCACCGGCCACTGCACAACTACCTACTTGGCTTATGTTTGTTTGACACAAAGAGGCTGTGGCTATCTTAACATTCTTGACTACAACTACAATGTACTTACTTACTTACGCCTCCATTCTTTTGTTTCTTTTTTTTTTTAAAGAAAAAAAAAACGAAACTTGGTTTGGCTTGGAACTTAATTTAACTTGACTTCATCTTATCTTGTTGTATGCCCTTTTTTTTTATGTTACTCTGTAACAATCAACTTTACTGTCCTTATTATTAAATTCATTATATTTAGAATAGAATAGAGCTTCTTCCTTTTTTTTTTCTTTCTTCCCTTACCGAAAAGAGATTATACCTATGTTTCTCTTCTCTCTTCATTTCATTGTACAAATACATATACACACCGTGAATTCTTGTTTTACCTGCTTTTTCATTATTTCTCTATCTATGTATATATACACATACATACACAATAAACTTATTAAATTGAATTAATTCAACACAATATATTGCCAAAGTTGCACACAATTTTAGTATTTATTAAAGTTGAAATTATTGTCATGCATTTTTGAAGAATTGTATTATTATTTCTTTCTTTTATATTACATATGCTGTTACATGAATCTCCTAAAGAGGTCAAAGTCAAAATACCGTAGTTTAATACCAGCAATAGGAATATATAATATATAATATATATATATTTTTGGTTCTTTCTTGTACTGGAGATTATGGTTAGGGAATTTTTCGGGTTGAGCACAAGAATACTTTCCCAGGTTGAATTCCCTAAAACAATATTAGATTATAGATATTATTTTTTTTAAAAAAAAGGGTGCTAGCTAGGTTGTTTTTGTAAATGGTTTGACTGAAACGTTAACGTCTAGGTCTGTCAAGAATTAGCTTGGACTACTCTTTACATTAAATAATATATAAAAAAGAATATATTTATGAATGAATGAACGAAGGCAAGAAACCCCACACATTTATATATGTGTGTGTCTATTTACCCACTGCTTTAACTTGTCAAGAAGCTTTTGTATGCTTGATTGCACAATAATGGTAAAAATAGTCATTTGCGGCCTACATTTCTTTTTTTTGATATACTAT
This sequence comes from Phycomyces blakesleeanus NRRL 1555(-), assembly GCF_001638985.1. NCBI lineage: Eukaryota > Fungi > Mucoromycota > Mucoromycetes > Mucorales > Phycomycetaceae > Phycomyces > Phycomyces blakesleeanus. Next base: position 68,135 of record NW_017265175.1, on the reverse strand, counting down.
AACTGGCGTGCTTTATCCTTTCAGACTGTAAATGAACCATCTTTGTATGCACCAAAGCAGCCAGCAAAACTAAATATCTGTAACATATATTTATACGATTTTTTTTTAGAAAAGTTAAAGTAGTCCATGTGAGTGACTGTGTTGCCCAGGAAGAGATTTATTTTGCTATCAAATCAATTTTATGGCCGTATTCAGATTCACCCTTTTAGTTGATCGAGACATTGTTTCGGTATCCTAAGAAGCCAAAGTCTTGTTTTTTCTTAGCAACAGGTATATCCAGCAGCTGGACAAACTTCCCAAGATAAATGTCTTTTAAAGTCATTTTATTTTCTTTAAAGCTAAAGATAGACATCAACTATTAGTTACTATGCTTACAAAGATCTAAAATATATATATATACACATATTTCAGATACTTATTTTTTATATGATAGACTAGTACTTATTAACCTCACTCCAATCAGCACGTGAATACGAGTTGAGATGAGTTAAATACCAAGATTGAGTAAGAAAAAAAAACCTGGGCTTTCTAACTTTGTAAATTTCATATAGGATGCCAAAAATAATAATACATAAATAAGAAGGAATCATGTTTAAATAGCCCCATCAGTTTCCATTTACCGTCTTTAAGAAATAAAAGGATGCATCTTTTCTTTTCTTTTCAAAAAAAAAGGCTACCAATTACATTCCAATGTATTGTATTGTACTGGAAGACAAAACATAGTCAAAGCACGATAAACATGAATGCAATATGTAAGGCATTCAAGAACAAAGGGTCTTCAAGGTAAATATATTGTAGTGCCCTTGGTGATCTTAAGAACTGTTTGATAATTCAACACCATGCATATCTTATACCTTTTTTTTTAGAATAAACTTTGAAGAAAAGTCGATTATTGTTCAGTCCACTGTACAAAGTATAATGCGAATGCTTAAGATTTATTTTGTTTTCTTTAAAATTAAACATTGAGACAGTATTAGTAACACGCGCTTCTGATCAAAGTTAGCAATAATATTGTAGATGGTACATGCTTTGATTGTGGCCAGAAGGAATACTTTATTATAGATATATACACCTGAAACTATTGACAAAGGTATAGTTATTAATATTTTGAATAATAACTGGTACCAGAACAGGTTAAAAGAGCTAAAAAAAGGAGACCAAAAGACAAAAGATACAGATCGGCGCAGAAGCTGTTTGCTTAAGATGCATGCTACCAGGTCCATACTTCTGCACGATCACCTAAATGCTCTTTTTATGCTTTATTGAAAACAAAAAACTTTTGCTTTTAACCTTGGAAATCATTACACTGCTTACACACAAAAGCTTCCTTTTAACAGTTGCATTAAAGAAGAATACAAAGCCATCCTAAAATAAAAATAAATAAATAAATGTGTCTTGCTGCAATTCAATAAGGCACTCAATCTACTGGACAAAGTTGTTTGTAGATCATCATCTCTTACAAAATTCCAACGAATCTGTGCCAGGTTTTATCTTCAGGCAGCAGTTTTGGTGCAGCATCTGTCAACTTATTAATAACAAAAAGCCTAAAAGTGGCACTCTAGTGTCTCAACTCCTGGGGCATGTTATGAAATAGCTTTAATCGGTGGAGCAAGCCAATGTCTCGCTGAGGCGTGTACAAAGGTAATCACTTCATATTAGAATGTAATTATCGAGACCTTTGAAAATAGATTGATCCGCTATCTTCGGTACCAGATTCAAATCATGTTTGTGGTAAGAAAAGCAGTCAATGCGTAAAAATAGTAATGAAGAGCTAAACAAATATTAGGTGTTTGCTACGAAAAACAAAAAACTTGCATAGCATGAATCCAAACGACGTTCATAATATTGCTGTAAGATACTGTTATCAATTTATCTGCCAAGGGGATCCGGTGCTGCCAGAAAATAGCACCATAAATGACGATATAATCAGACAGAAATTTGTTGGACTCTGCCAGCTTTTGAGGGACATTCTAGATAATAGAGTAATACTGAAGACTCTGTCAGAAGCTCCAGGAAGATTCACTCATTTACAGCCGTGCTTGTTTTCTTTAATTGAATCTAAACATAACAGCCACTGCGAGTACGATGTGAAGAGACTGCCTCTTCCACAAATATTTAGTGTGTTCCCCACCCTTTCCTTGCACAGGCGTTCTTTAACTTTGTCTGTAAACACATTATCCGTGTCTCTTCTTGGTGAAAGGTTGCCAAGAGGTTACAACGAACAACTTCGGTTTTTTTCTTAAAAAATTTATTACAGTTCCAGGCATTGAGAATTCAAACAAGTAAAAAAAAAGAAGCTTGATATCATAATAATTAAAACAAACACACTTCTAGAATTGAAAGTATAATTCCAAATGTAAAAAATAAGCAAATGTTTGGAAACTTGGTCAGGTTGGACGTCCTCAGTGTCGATTTTTTTGATCTACAAAAGACGAAGCGACCAGAAGGAAATGGCTACCAAGATTAATCAAATTGATCTCAAACTTGATGATTTTGGTAGTCGAGAAGTTGAAGAATCACATCTCCCAATATCAGTTGACCCCCCCCGGAAGAAACCCCGTTTTTTTTGTGCAGTAGCTGATTTAGACCGTGATGGTCGATGATGCACCACTAAAGAATACTATCCCATGGCTGGTTCAACAAAATACAGCTCTTAAATGAACAAGTTAAAGAAAGAGCACGGAATTAGCATCATAGAAAGCGTGATCCCAACCAATAGGACTTTTGGCCCAGAAGAATATTTGCAATATGTTGCTTACATCTGCGAAAACTTGGAAACGCTATTCAATTTTTACAGTGCTGCTACAGTAAAAAACCGGTTCTTCTTGTATTGAGGAAAGCAAAGGGCACCAGAGCTGCTGATGGATATATTGCTTGGTGGGACTAAGAAGTACAATAGAATCTTAAGAAGAAGAAAGCTGAAAGGAAAAGGGAAAGAAAAAAGAGTTTTAAAGAAAAGTATGCCAAGGTATTTGAGTTTAAAAACCAGTAGAGTGGTATCATGTTTATCTTTACTGAAAAAGCATCTATAAATACTATTGTATCCTATAAAGAGAGCAACTTTAAAAACTACAGGTCAAAGGTGCCCTTAGTTGTATCTGGAGTCGGTATGTTCGGTAAGACTTGGTCCGCTTGAAGGGGTTGAAATGTGGAGTCACTGGACTCTTTTACACATCCTTGAAGAGAAAAGAAAGGAACGGCGATTTGATAGTTCTTACCATCGATGAACATCAAAAACTTTGGCGGAGGGATGCGAATACATCGTCAAACATGATGAAGATTACCCAGTTGACCTGGAGAGGTGGACACTCCCTTCCTTTCAATAGAAATAATTACACCAAACAAAAATTGCCGTATCAAAGACGGTTTCCCTTTCTGGTATTTAGATTTTTACAGGTAAAAAAAAAAGTCTGAACATTCACTCTTTTTGGTCTCAATTGTATTTTTCCTTTGTTCAAAAAAGGGAAACAAAATTTTAAAAAATTAATTTTGATTCGCCCAGAAAAAAAAACTAACATCATCTGAATTCAATGTAGCAATACTGTAACCCAGTGCATAAAAGTGAAAGTGAAATCTGCACAGTCAGATTTATATCTCGCACTGTGACTATTAATTTTTTTCTTTAAAAAAAGAAAGGAAAGAAAGAAAGAAAGAAAGAAAAATTAATAGAAAATAATCATCGTTGCAAGGCACACACACACACACACACACATTCAAAAGACACATTCATCATCCTAGTTACATTCGATTTAACATGCCAAAGAGCTCAAGACCAAGACGCCAAACCGCTGTTCAACAGAGAGGTAGAAGTAGAGCGTACAATGCAGGAAACTCATCTTCCAGGATCTACGGCTCAGCCCAGAATGGTAAAAGAGAACAATTCGATATTACTGAATTAAAGCTCTTGTACAAGAGCAGGAGCCTTTCATAGCGGAAGATAATGTTATTATCCTAACAATACTAATAATACACTTATAGGTCGAGGCGGAGGAGGAGTAAGAGGTAGACGTAGAGGTGGTAGAGAAGGTGGTGGTGGAGGAGGAGGAAGAAGCAATATCCGTGGATTTCTCGACTCAGACGAAAACAATATGCAGACCGGACGAAGCAGATATCAATCACGGATTATTGAAGATGATTCTGATTTAGGGCATACTGACGAAGACGATGATATTGACAAAGACGAATATGGATTTGAAGATGACGAAGAGGAATACATGACTCAAAAGTATGGTAACCAGCACATGGTATCAAGAGGTAAGCACGATGCTTTTCGAAAAACAAAATCCAAAAAGAGAGAAGAAATGAAATAATAGTAGTAGATATACTAATTAAAGGATATGTGTTAGACTCTTACGAAAACAAGTCTAACTATGCAAATAGCGGTCATGTGGAGGATGTTTTCCGTATCCCAGGTTATGCCGAATCGACTGCTCTTGATCAAGACTCTGCCAATATTAGTCCTTTTCACTCAAAATCTGTCCTTAGCTGCTTGGGGTTCGTTTCAGACCCCAGTATTTTAGAGGCACATCATAATCAAGGTAAGGTTTTTGTTATGATAACCCCGATAATTTCGATTGATTAACAAGATATAAATATATCTGTGTGTGTGTGTGTGTGAAATTATAGACAACGTCGGAGAAGCTGTTTTAGAGGAAGATATGTCTCAAAGTAGTATGCTTGATTTCGTGTTTGACTCTGCGCCATCAGCAATCAATGATACTGGATTATCATCAATATATTTGGATAACATGAATACAAACACAAACACAAACACGAATACGAATACGAAAAAGACTATGGATATTAATATCAATGAGGATACGAATATGGATCTGAATATTACAAACGACCGTGCTTTCTTCCGTGCTCCAACTAAAGACAGTACACAAACTCAGGCTAAACGGCAAGATAATAAACCACAAAACTCGAGCCAACAGACGACACCACAAAAGCAACGCAGAGATAGGTACAGAAAAAGAGCCGAGTCGAGGATCATTCCTGGAGATGATATATACATCAGCTCGTCAGAAGAACAACGTTCGACAAAAGGGAACAATAATAAGCGTAACAAACGAGGTGCATCAGCTAATACTGCTGCTGCACAAGGAAAAGAAAAGGCTGAAGAAGAAAGATTGGAGGACTATATTTACAACTGTGAAGTATTGTCTCCCCAAGATCTTGAAGCATTGCTGAAGTTTTCTAGCTCGCGTGATCCTGCAGAATACCAGAACCATGCAGAAGAGGAAATGGACGACCTTGACGCTGAATTTGAAGCTAGAGAAAAAGAACCCGCTCAGCATCTCTTCAACGGATCTAAAGTATCGCCCAAAGATTTCGAGAGAATACTGAGATACGCTAATTCGCTTACTCCTGCGCAGTACCAAAAAACCAAGGGTTATTCAGGCGTAGATATAATTGATGTTGATGCCATAGAGCGTACATATAGCAAAGAAACAATGGAAGATTACTATGATTATCCATCTGATGAAGATGGATCGGTTTACTATGACGCGCAAGATTGCATTAACTTAACACTGAGCGACAATGAAGTTGATGAGCAAGGTACCTCACCCGACAACAACAACAGCTATAATAGCTATCATGGTGTTGCACCTAGCTGGCTATCTCGGAAGAAATGTAAGATGAAATAAAATAAAGATAATAATAGAGAGGGTGTTGACCTGTGGCAAATTGATGTGAATTCGCCACAAAACCCAAATAAGGCAGTTCTGATCTTTAATTGTTTCGGTATCTAAAATACCGAGCAATGGGAGGGTTATTTGTGGCAAATTCAAAATTTAAACTTATTTAAATCAAGAGAAACAAACACGATAAACATACAGTATAGTAGTAGTAGTAGTTAATTCACCATAACTCAACGACATCTCTAATATCAACACAAGCATGATATAATTATGCAATAAACTAATCCCTCTCTTTTATGAATACGCTACTCAGCTCAACCAAGTCGTGTCCCAGTGACTAAATTATGGCAAATCAATAGGTAAGCCAATTGTTACGAATAGATAGAGGGCTTTTTTCTCTCTCTTATGATTTTTATGCGTCTGAATGTGTGAATTGACCAAATAATATTGGGGGAGTCAAACGAAAACAATGATAATGATGGTAATGGTAACGGTAATGGTAATGATGATAATAGCAATACCAAGTAATGTTAATAAAAGTTCAAAGAAATTATCCAATTTTTTTTATATTTATTTTTTGATTCTTACTTGGTATTGCTAGTATTAAAATTTGTATTATTATTACCATTATCATTATCATTATTATTATTTTCGTTTGAGTACCCCTTAATTATTATCTAGAACTTTGAAAGGCTTTGCGCAGAATGCAGAGGATCCCGAGTAAGTAGACGACATATATATAATCACTCATAGAATACTCCTTTTTTTTCTCTTGTTGGTTTCTTGTTTCTAATTTACAATTATATATCTATTAAGGTTAATATTGCCACAAAACTTCTCGCCTTATATAAAGCAATTTAGCCTTTTGGGGAACTTTTATGAGATTGCCTTGAGAACTACAGGTTCACCTTCCTCTGGGTAAGTTAGTTAATTGAAATACATATATAGTCTACACTCTACATATAGACAGTGTTTAATTCTTTAAAGAGGGGTCCTTTTTACTTTCTCCTGGTGGACAAGTTTGAACTTTAAGATTTGACAGGTCTTGCCTATTAATTTTTTAAGGTCCAAATTTGTCCCTTGAGAAACTCTTTTTTTTTTAAAAAAAAAAAGATATTAACAATATATATATATATATATATATGTGTGTGTGTGTGTATGTGTAGAAACATTGTGTTGGTAAGAACAAACAAAACAAATGTGCCTTCTAGCCAAGAACACATTGAACTCTTTATCCGAAAAGTCTTGAATGTCCTTCCAGAAGGAAAAGGCGATGAGGGATTGGTTTCATCAATGTCGCAAAATAACAAAATACAGACTCGCAAGCAAGAAAATCGTGAGCGCCAAAAGTCAAAGGCTCCTGCTCCAAAACGACCCAAGAGATCAAATCGTCGAGGAGAGTATGATGGCGAAAGGCAGCTACCTATGGGTGGAGTAGTAGGGTCAGGTGCGGCACCCATTGACGAGACAAACAAGGGACATCGCATGCTGGCTAGCTTGGGGTAAGTGGTATATGGATCTCTAGTGAGCTTGACACATTGCACTACACTACAAAGATATGCTTTTTTACTTTATTTATTTTTCAAAAATGTTATTATTATTATTATTACTAATAATTATAATAGGTGGAGTCAAGGAGATTCGATTGGTGCTACAAACGAAGGAATCAAGGCACCAGTACAAGCCTTTTTCAGACACAACCGTACTGGTCTTGGACATTAAAGATCCCAATAAAATATAATATTTAACCTGGGCACTAAACACAAACGTGTAGACTTGTCTATTTTTTGTATAGTATTTAGTATTAATGTAAATCAAAAATAATAAAAAAAAAACCTGTCTTTGTATGTATTTATGTTTATGTTTGTATTGAAATAATGGCTTCAATTTATGAGATGGCTTTTGAATGTCTGTTCGTATAATTATGATAGATCATCATAAATTCTATCAATGATAAACTATATACATATGTATACATGTATTGGCTGTCAAAATCCCAATATTTAACCACCACTATCTTATTGTTTGGAGGTATGTTTAGTGAAAGGCTAGACTTTTGAGGATTTCCCTTTAAAGTAACAAGATATTTACCTTACATGGGAATAGTAATTAATAAACCCCCCCCCCCCCCAAACTGGTCAACCACAACTAGGTGAATTGACTAATGTCTATCCCAATACCAATGCCAATGTGTATATCAGGTGTATCATGTGTATCAATTCTATGTATTGATGTGACTATATGTACAGGTCTGCATACAAACAAAGAGATAAAATCCATTAAATCTAGATCCCCCTCTTCTTATTTATATTTTGTGTTCTGCATTCTGATGAAACCGGCCGTTTTCAACCTTCAGCTTGTCTGGTAGTCTTTTCTTTTTCCTTTTGTTCTAATTAATCTAGACCTCACTTACTATTTAATTTGATGTTTGTAGACGTCAGGCCTGGTCAGATAACAAAGAAATAGAAAAACCAATATACTTCAATTGTATACATTATATAATATGTTCTTCTTTATCTATTTTTCTATATCAATGACGCAAATGCAAAACCGGCGTGGTGCAAATAGACTTCTTTAACAGTTCACGTAATAATTTCGCCTTTTAGTATAATTTTATATATATATATTATTCTAAAGAAAAAAAATAAAATAAAAATCGCGAAAGCCTTGTTGCTTCGTTTTTTTTTTCTTTCTTTTTTTTTTGACTTTCTCATTTTATCCTTTACAGATTTTGCACCACCTGTCCCTTTTTTTTTTCTTTTTTTTTTCTTTTTCCTTCTCTCTTTCTTTTTCTTTCTCTCTTTTCTCTCTTGCGTTTTTTTCTTCTATATAAATAAATTATATTATAATATAATATAATATAATTTAATTTAATATATATTTTATATCACACACACACACATATATATATATACATATTGTTGTCTCGAAAACATGTCAGCCAAAGAAACCAATGCTCGCTCTCCATTGCCAACCAAGGACATTGAAAACCAAAAGGTGAGAGGTACTCCTACCCGAGAATGAACAAACCTAATAGACCTACAACTAAATGACCAAATGAATGTACACGTATAAAACAAACAAAAAGCCCCCAACACCTACAAGTACAAAGGATAAAGAAGAACACGACGACGATGCATCAGATAACGAATCCAAGCATTCAGAAGAGAGCAATGAGGCACGAGTGTTGAATGCCGAAGACCTAATTGACATGAATACCTTTGATCAGCTGTTGGACATGGACGATGAAGACGATCATGATTTCTCATACAGTATTGTACTCAACTACTTTGAACAAGCAGAGGCCACATTTGATGACATGGATGCTGCACTGTAAGTATATATGTATATATAGTGCTCTTTCTTCCTTTTGCTTCTTGTGTTTAACTCATTAATTGACTTTGTCTTTCTACAGAGACAAGAAGGATCTTTCAGAACTTTCACGCCTAGGACATTTTCTCAAGGGAAGTTCTGCTGCAATTGGATTGAGAAAGGTCAAGGCAACTTGCGAGAAGATCCAGAATATTGGAAACCGTCAGAATGAGGAGGGTGAAAAGCTAGAAGAGGCCGAAGCTCTGGCCAAAATTACACCTCTATTACCTCAGGTCAAGGCTGAATACTCTGAAGCTGAAGAATATCTGAAGAACTTTTATGATGTCCAAGAAGCTCGCTAAAGAAGACCAGCCAAATCCAAATCCAAATCCAAATCCAAATCAACCTAAATCAAATCAAATCAAATCAAATCAAATTAACATCCTTCTTATTCTTACTCTTTCCGTTTTTCTTTAATATATATACATATATAATTAGCTAGTTAAGGGAAAAGGGAAAGAGAAAGAAGGAAAAAAAATTAATAATAATAACACCTTATTCCTCCTCTTCCTCTCCATCAACACCATCTTTATCCTCCTTATCCTTATCTTTCTCCTCCTTATCTTTCTCCTCCCTTCTTCTTCTTTTTTTTTGGGTTTATTACAAAAGATCAAAAGAATCGAATCTTCAATTTTGCTCCATTTTGATTTGCTTTTCTCAAAGAAGTATAGTATAATTTTATCAATAATTTATGATATGTACAAGAGCTCATTGAGAACAACATAAATGCATTCCAATGACAGTCATTTGACTATAAAATATTATTATTATTATTATTATTATTATTATGTGCGTAAGTATACGTGTAATATATCTATATATCAGAATCTGACATTTCAAATATGTAATATATAAAACTCTTTTTGGGTTGCTTTAAAGATGTGTACCCCAAGGTACCTTTGATTTGGAGTAGAACGAAATCAGGACCCTTGTCCCACACTGTGCGATGGTTCGGATTAAAAATAAATAAATAAATAAATAGAGATTATAATGGTTTCCATGACATCAAGGACGTGAGAAGGTAAAAACCCTTTTCCAGGTCGCCCCCTGAAATAATTATTTAAAGGGAAATATATATATTTATGTTATATGTTTAAATCTCCGTCTCTTTAATATTTTTCTTTTTTATACATCTTGCAAAAGACAACCATTACAGTCTTCTTTTATGTACTTTGCATATATTTAATTACCTGATATTTTATATTCTTTATAAAGCATCTTCTTAAGATCCTTCCTTTTTTTAAAAAAAAATAAATAAATAGAGAGAGCTGATATCATCATTATCATTATCATTATTATTATTTTGATGACACGTAACCACTAAGGTTTATTCGGTACATAAAAAAATTATAAAAAAGAAGAAGAAGAAGCAAGAAGAAAACTATAAAAAAAAACGTGGAATCAAAAACACACACATACACAAGGGTTGAGTGTAAATGAGCTTGTAGCTTGTTCATTTTGTATACTTATATATATATCTATTTCCCTTTAATTTATATATCAATTGATTTATATATCTATTTATCTATTTATCTATCTATTTATTTATCTACTTTAATTTGGGTTTACTTTAGTTGCAGAAAATCAAAGTTTAAAAAGAAACGTTTTGTTTTTATATATATATACATATTACAGTTAAAATTTCTTTTTTTTAAAAAAAAAAAAAAAAAAAAGACGGGGTTTTTTCATCTATCGTATTTTTAATTTATTTATTTTTGGGATTTAACTTTTTTCGATATTCTGCATTAATTATTACGTTTTTAGCGCATTTATTTATTTTTAAGACAAAACTTGCGATAAAACAGTGCAAATTAAATGCCAGAAAAGGAACAGTTTAAGATGCGATAGAATAAAATAAACCCCGTAATAGAATACATGTGTAGATATAATTGGAAACCCCCAATAATAAATTTTATCTTTTTTAAAAAAAAAAAAAGATATAGAGGCAGCATTTTTTTATGTGTATATAATATTTAGACTCTTCAAAGTTGCACCGCCATGGCAACACAAACAAAAAGTTTATTATTTCCAAGAAAACAGAATACGCCGTGTGTGTGTGTGTGTATGTGTGTGATATTGTCTTTACTTTATTTTATTTTATGGTGTACTCAAACTGTAAAGTATAAATCTTTACCTTTTGGTGTATACACCAATGTTATCATCATTTCTATTATAATTATCACTATCGTTATCATTTAAAGAAAGCTACCGGTATATGTTAAAGGCATATACACTTCCTTAGCTCCCTTGTAGTTGTCACTGTCAAAATTCTGCTAAAAGAAGCTAAAGAAATACCCGAAAGCAAATTTATCATAATTTATTTAATTTATATTAAATTTATTTTAATTATCTGTAAAAGAAGTGCAGAAAACAAACTAGGTCCGACTTTCACAGAAATCAAGTTTCCGAAACCTATTCATATTTCTAATCCTATGTATATATATATATATATCTTTATGTTTGTATGTGGATGTGCTTTTTACCAGTTGCTTCATACGCACTTATATATAAATGAATTACTTCTTCTTCTTCTTTTTCTTGTACTCCTTGACTGATTTCCATTGCTATCATTCAATTGTAAAATGCAGAAAATAATAATATATCTGTATATATCTTATATTATTATTAAGATTTTACTTTATTTTTGTTTTTATTTCTGTTTTTATTTTGCCTTGGGAAGAAGTTTAATTGTCAAAAAGACCAGAATAAACGCAATACAAACAAATAACACAATTCCCATAGTCATGAAACTGGTTCCCCACGATTTTGAATTGTGGATCTCTAGACGCTTGCCTTCTCTCTGCATGCGCTCCAAGTTGGTCTCTACTGCTTCCTGAGCATCTCGAAGTACCTAAAACACACACACACACACAAAGAATCATATAATAGTATATTAAAATAGAGTGTATAAATATTATACATATATTCTTATTCATTTTTATTTTTACCATATCATCCTTGGCTAATGTATCACCAAATCTCACGGTGTTCATCTTCAGCTGCTTTGCCATTCGTCCGAGATCGGTTGTGAGCTCATCGTGCATTTGGCGATGGTGCTGGAGAACATGCTCAATATTGGAGGTCTCTTCTTCGCGAGTAATATTAGGTCTACGCACAGAATACAAAACCATTAAATTATCGGATCAAATAAATCACACGCAAATTCCATTGTTCAAATATATATGTATATATATATAACGAAATGAAAATGTCTAACTTTCTTCACTTTACCCATGTCGTTGTCTAATATCTGGCTTTTCAATTGGAACTATAATAAAATAATGAATACAAATACACACATACAAATAGGTATTAGTTTTGTAATCAATTAAAGTAGCTTGCAACGGCAACAAAAAAGGACTTGCTTTTTCTTCGCGTTTATTGTAGACCGTTATTTTCTTCTTTCTTTACCTTGAGGAGTGGGTACTTTTTCACTCAGCATATCTTCCATCATTTCCTCCTCTTCCGCTTCGTCTTCTAGTCTTGCTGCCTTTTCATCTTGTTCTTTTTCTCTAGCCATCTCTTCCTTGAGATTCAAGAACCAATCAGGCTCAGGTGCTTCTTGGGACTGCAGGCTATCAAGCAAAACTTTTTTGGTAGCTCTGGCTTCTGCAATACCCTTTTCTACATCCACTTGCTTATATATATACAATTGTTTAATTAAACTTTATTATATTTTATATTACTTTATATTATATTCTATTTATTATTATTACTTGAAATTATTTAAAAGTTACCATCGTGTGCAATGACACTGCTTCTGCTAGGGAATTAATTCGCTCATTATATCTTCGACTATTAAAATCATTAGTACATCTTAAGATGCAAATCCACATGCTGGATGGATGAACAAATTAATATCTACCTTTGAGCAAGACCAGAACGTGCAATGAGAGTTTGGAGATACTTTACATACTGTGAATCCACAATATACGTTTTTATTGGTATATATATAATGTTATAATTTAATAAACAAGAAACAAAATCTTAATGGTTCAAATGGTCATAAATTGGTGATTGGTTTTTTTTTTAAAAAAAAAAAGAGAGAGAGCAATAATCTCTTGAATCTGATTACGTTTGGTTGCTTTTATTTGTATTATTATCATTTGTTGAGACTGACCGTAGCAAACTTTATCTTTTCGGATCCTGTCCAAAGATCAACATTTTCTTGCTTAATCTTTTTCTCGCAACTGATGAGCAGTCTGTGAAGATTGATTTCGTCTGTTGACACCATTCTTCTTTTATTGGTTTATTGGTAATTTTAGTCTTGTTTTTATTTATTGAGCTGAGGATGGAGGAAGGTATGTATGGGTGAATGAATGAGTAGGTAGATGGGTAGGCGTCTTTTTTCTTTTTCTTTTTGGTAGTGTAGTTAAAGGTGTGGCATAGGATTGTGAATCTTGGGTGGAGAATGAATTTATGTCTTAATATAAAAGAGACTACAAAAGATAACTGATTCAAATAAAATGATGCTTACGAAGCGCACGATCAAGCATACAAAATATTGTTCTGAGTAAAGACATAGACCAGCTTATAAAAGCAAATAAGGTATTGGAAGAAAGAAGTAAAGCCAGTCAAGGCAATAAAAATAATAGATGTATACATTCTTCATAGGTGGTAGTGATACTCAAAGCAAAGAAAAATATCTTTATATATTTAAGCATCAGAAATGTCGTCCCTATTTGTTTTCTTTGGACTTTTATGATTTCTAAATATGGTCGATCAATCAAACACTCTGTAAGCACCTTCTGTGATCGCCTTTCGTGAGTATTTTATAATATGTATTAAAGTGTTGAATATATGCATATATGGATAAAGTAAATGCTACAAGGTTGATGCCAATATTGTACCCTTATTTTATATAATATAATATAGTATAGTGTGTATGTATATGCGTATGCGTATTGTTTTATGTGTCAAAAAATGTGTACTTGTATATAATATATATATATGTGTGTGTTATTATTATTTTCAAGGATAATCTAATTTATATTTAGCTGGACTTGGAGAACTGCTCAACAGCACCGGCAAAACGAGCAACACCTTCACGGGCCTCCTCTTTGCTGATTGTGAGGGCAGGGATCACACGAACAGTGTTGCATCCAGCAGTAACGACCAAAAGACCGCGCTCACGAGCCATCTTGACAATTGGAGAGGGATCCTTGGTAAATTCTACACCGAGAAGGAGACCCTTGCCACGGACAGCCTTTATGACACCAGGATAGGCGGCCTGGAGTGCCTCAAGATCCTCCTTGAGGGCAGCACCCTTTTCGTTCACAGCCTTGATGAACTCGTCTTTGCTAATACGACCAACCACGTTCAAGGCAACAGCAGAGGCAAGAGGGTTACCACCAAATGTAGTACCGTGATCACCTTTATCGATTGATCGATTGGTTTATTATCAGTATCGTTATTATTATTGTTATTGAGTATTAGTATTAGTACTAATGTTGGGATCCCTCTTTTTTTTCTATTTATGTAATATATCCTACCTGCTTGGATAAGCTTTCCAACCTTCTCGTTGGTCAAGATAGCACCAATTGGTACACCATTGGCAAGAGGCTTAGCCATGGTGAGAATATCAGGAATGCACTTGCTGCTAAAATGCTGGTGACCCCAAAGCTTACCAGATCGACCGAGACCACACTAGATTTTACAAGAGCAAAGATAAATGAATAAATTAATTAGAATGTTTATCTTTATATTTATCTAGATCTAGATCTCCTCTTCTTAAAGGTTTTATCTTTAAATAACTAAATCTATAAATCATACCTGGATCTCATCAAAGATCAACAAGGCATTGACCTTTGTGCACTTTTCACGAATTGCCTCAATGAACTCATCCTTGGCAGCGTGGACACCACCCTCACCCTGAATTGGCTCGATAATCACACCGCAGGTTCGCTCAGTGATGGCCTCGACAGCCTTTTGGGTGTCGTTGAATGGAGCAGTGACAAATCCAGGCACAAGGGGAGCGAATGGCTTCTGGTACTTTGGGTTGAAAGTGGCCGAAAGAGCGCCCATGCTACGGCCGTGAAAAGCGTTTGTGAAGCAGACGATCTCCATCTTCTCGGGACCAGCAACATCCTTACCCCACTTGCGAGCAAACTTGAGTGCACCCTCGTTGGCTTCGGTGCCAGAGTTTGCCAAGAATAGTTTGTCAGCCCATGATCCGCCGCTCTTTTGGGTGGCAGTGACAAGTTTCTCTGCCAGTGCACCGGCGTGTTCGTTGTGGTAGAGGTTGCTGGTGTGCACTAGCTTCTGTGCCTGTTCGTAGAGTACCTTGGCAACCTCTTCGTCAGAGTGGCCCAGGGCTGTGACGGCGATTCCTGCTGTGAAATCAAGGTAGGCTCGATCGCTGGTGTCGTAGAGATAAGATCCTTTTCCGCGAGAGATAACGATATCTGGGCGATTGTAGGTAGTGACTGTGTACTTGTTGAACTGCTTCACTTGATCGAGTGTCTGCTGGGGTACATCATTGTCTGGGTGGGTGATCTAAGAAATACTTTTTATATTAAATATACATTTTTATTTATTTATTTATTTAATTCTGAAACTTTTGGTAATTATAATTTACCTCTGAAACAGGGGTGGGTACACTGCCAATCTGTCTAACCTACAAGCAGTATAAGAACAAGCACAATCACAACAATGGTGGCAAGAACAATAATATTAATTTTTTTTAAAAAAAAAAAAGGTTGTCAATTATCATGTATTTGGCTATGTAGGTAAAATTTTATTGTCTACAATTTGTTTATAATTAATTAAAAGTAAAGTAAAGGAACAGAAGAAGAAGTGCTATACCAAAACAGCTGGTGCTCTCAATACACCACCAAAGTTGCTTCTAAGTGAGCGTTGGGTCAAAAGAGAAAGAGCAGGTCTGGACATGGTTTATTCTAATGTCTTTAGTTTTTCACTCGAAAATAAATAAAAAAAAAAGAGGTGAAGGAATCGGACAAGAGGGTGGGAGGAGAGAAAGAGAGAGAAAGAGAGGGATTTAATCAAAACTTCAAAGTCAAAAAAGTCACAATGACTCAAAAATCATGCTGGACGAAGTTGAAGCTTATTCTCTACATGAATTATATACATATTGTATTGTATTTATATTGTATTTTAATATACACACACACACACAGAAATAAACATTTAATATCAAATTCAAAGGTCTTTATTCTTCTTCTTCTTACCCAAGTGTCGAGAATATTCATCTAGCGCTTTTGCTGTCTTTTCCATCTGAATAGCCTGTTGACTAATTGCGTCTATCTGTGCAGTAAAGTGCGAAAAGTCTGCGTCTATAGAGTTTTTATATGTATGTAATTTATCGTTTATCCGTCAAATCAAATTTGAAAACAAAATTAAAAAGGTGGAACTCCTTTAGAATCTCAACTTTTTCTTTGCTTTTTATAATGTGATTCCTTACATGAATTTTGAACCTTTGACATTTCATCCATCAATCTTTGACTCATTTCTGACATTTGACTGTATTTATCTTTTGTCATCTTATTCATTGTCTCCAACAGCTGGCAATCCTCAGCAACCACTTTTTATAATATTTATATTATATTTATACCATTCGATTGTGTTTTTGTTTCAAAAGAAAAAAAAAGAACAGAGATTGTCATTTAGTTTCTTATAGAATCAAGTCCCTGTCCCTGTCTTTTTTTCCTTCCTCTTCAAAATACACAAGACTTTGTACCATTCTGGTTACCTAGTAGCTCTGAACGTGTGTAGTTTGTCAACCTTCGAAAGACGTCTTCAGTTAGACGAGTAACATGCTCCTCATCGAGCATTTTGGTTGCCTCATCAAGATTAGGTGCTGATGAGCGAGTCGGACGAGAACTAGATGAAGGATCTGACATTATATATATATATATATATATATATTGATCTTAAAACAAAATAATTGGAACCAGAAATGGGTTCTTGGTTCAATACAAAAGATAAATGCAGGATGAGTTTATAGAGCTAATAATTGTGCGTCATCTCGTCAAGTCACAACCGTACAATCCTCTTAACAGAGTCTTGAGGCCACCGGATTGAATTAGATTTGGGATAACAACAATAAGAGAAAACGCGATCTTTCCTTTTTCTTCTTTGAAACCCTCTACCTTTATGTACTTTAATTCTTTATATTTAGCCAACTCTTTTAATTTATTAGTATTGTTATTATCATTAATAGTAATATTGTCTATCGTCAGTGAAACAACAGGAAATAATCGTCTTCACTCATTTTTCCCTCCCGATGGCTTGTAGATCCACAAAAACGTTTTATATCGAATGAATATGCGATGCAACATTATCATTGCTGATAATACCAGTCTAATAAACAGAACCGTATGATATATATATATATTTCAATTGAAAAACGACATTTATTTATTCAGTAATAATAATTGACTAAATGAAATTTTATTCATTCAGGTACCATTTTAGGAACAAACTTTGTATGGTGGATAATGAGTTTGTGTTAAAAATTAGAGATATTGCGGTGCTACCAAATGCATTCTATGATTATAGCCAAAAGAGAGAAAATATTTAAGTTATCGATTGCTAAAGATGACTCAGAAACTTCATCAATTGCCCAAATCCACCCTAAAAACGCATTCTCTCTCTCTCTCTATTTTATTGAACAACCCCCGCCCCATTGAGTCACAGCACACAATTTTGGTTTATTTTATTTTATTTATTATTTATTCTCTTTTTCTCTCTTTTTCTCTCGATTACCCACCTGTCAAACACTTCATTCTTAATTCCTAATGCCATTCTCTATCGAAAAAGTCATTCGCCCCAACATTCTTGCCCTTGCTCCCTATCGCTGTGCCCGCGATGACTACAGCGAAGGTGTTTTGTTGGATGCCAATGAGAATGCCTATGGACCTGCCTTACCCACCAAGCGTGAGGGAGAACTCAACAGATACCCTGATCCTTACCATGCCCGTATCAAAGAACGTGTAATCAAATTGCGCAATGTGCCTTCTGTTCGTCACGTATTCCTTGGTGTAGGCTCTGATGAGGTCATTGATCTTCTCATTCGTGTGGCATGCGTTCCAGGCAAAGACAAGATTCTCATTACTCCCCCAACCTACGGAATGTACTCTGTCTGTGCCCAGATAAATGATGTCGGTGTCGTCCGATCAAACCTTGACGTTGAGGGTGGTGCCTACCAGCTTCGTCTTGATGATGTAAGTAACCATTTATCCGGAAACAAACACATTATATAGGCAGGCAGAAAACAAGATCATGTTCTAATAGTCTTATTCTATTTATGTGTTTGTTTGCTTTTGGAAAGATCGCTGCTTGCTTGAAAGCCAATCCCGAAATCAAGATTGTGTTCTTGTGTTCCCCTGGTAACCCCACTGGTACTGCTCTGACCCACAAAAGCATTCGCGCTGTTCTGGAGTCTGGGTACGAAGGAATTGTTGTAGTTGATGAGGCCTACGTTGACTTTGTCGATCATGATGATGGTACCGTCTCCACCTGGGTTGACAAGTACCCCAACCTTATTGTTATGCAAACTCTTTCTAAGAGCTTTGGTTTGGCTGGTATCAGGTAAAAAAAAAACTACTTAATACATACATACATACACACACACGTATATATATATATATAATAAGTGGCTGAATCCAAAAATTATATACGTAAATTAACTTTTTATCGGATAGACTTGGCATTGCATTGGGTAACCCTGATCTTATTCAGATCCTCAACAACACAAAGGCACCTTACAACATCGGTACTCCCAGTGCCACAATTGCATATGAGGCTCTCTCTGACGAGGGTTTAGCCACAATGAACTCTTACCGCTCTGCACTCATTAATCAGCGCAACATTCTCATCAAGCGATTCACATCTTTCCCCGTCCAGGGTCTGGGTAACATTCTTGGTACAAATGACGCCAACTTTATCCTGATCGAGGTCCTTGACAAGAACAACAAGCCTTGTAATGTTCGTGCCGAAAAGGTCTACAGTCTCTTGGCCGAATCCCTGGGCGTTGTTGTTCGTTTCAGAGGCAAAGAGCACGGCTGTTTTGGCTGCCTTCGTATCACTGTTGGTACCGACCAGGACAACAAGATTTTGTTGGAGCAGTTGGAGAAAGCATTGAAGACTGTTTAAAAAAATGAAAATGAAAATGGAGGGTAGGGGAAATAATGAGTGAATCTAAGATACATATATACATTTTTTTTTCTTCTTTTACTTTACATAGACCTTAGAATCTACACTGCAAAAAAATCTAAGTGTAAAAAGCTTGTACTATATATCTTTTTTTTTCTATATATGTATATATTGTGCAGATACATCTGGAAATTCCTGCTCTATAGCACGCACATATATGAACAACGACAATGACTAAGAAATCGAACAAAATTAATCATTTGATGTTCAAAATAGCTCTATAGGCACTATGATGAAAATTAGTTTGTGCTCAAAAAAATAGAATTATTTGGTGTGAATGGTCGGTCTATATATTGCCTGTTAATAAAAGCAAATAATAACAATACTATTATTACTGCTATTTAGTAGTATAACTAGGGAGGAAAATCATAGAAGAAGTGGATATCCATCGTACTTTGTCTGCTCTGTTTTTTTTGCATTAGATCGGGCAATATTGAGATTTCAAAAAGTATGATTATGTACTTTGTTGTGTCTGTGCCCAGATAATATATATATATATATGTGTGTGTGTGTGTGTGTTTATGATCATTTTGTTTGGAATTAACAAAAGAGTTTATATATGACGATAATTGTACACTGCGACAGAGTAATAAACATATTTTCTACCCAAGCTGTATATATAATATAGATATACTAAGTAGAAGTACTTACATATACAGAAAGATTGGGATCAATAAATCAAGATATTCATAGAGAATAATTAAGGTGACGTGAATCAATTAATACAAGAGACAAATGTACTTTCGATTCTCGATAGGGGGATAAAATTATGGATTATGGATAATGGATTATTGATTATTATTTTTGGCTGTGGTTTTGTGGATCAGGATTTTTGGCTGTATTTTCCGATAGATGCCAGACATCAGATACGATGGCCCCTTGTCTTTGTCCTAAAAATGGCAATAAAGTGAAGAAGAAGCATGTAAATATCCACTGATACCCAGAGAGCACGGGCCTTTTGAAATAGTATATAAAGGTTTGACATTTTTGCACTTCTTTCCTTTCTATTACATATTCTCTCAACAACATCTTACCTACCAAGCCTTTCTTTACCTTTACACCTCATAACACACACTCTACAATGCAGATCCTCTCTATCCAAAAGCGTATCTTCTCAAAGTGCCAGCGCCGCCAATCCTCAACTACCAACACATCTAGCCGTGTCTCCACATTCACATCATCAATGGGACAATGTATCAAAGGCCTCGCTTCAGTCAAGAAAGCTTTTAGCTGCAACAAAGTCCAAAACACAGTCGCACCTTCTTTGATTTCATCTTCATCGACGATCTCTAATGACTCCTATCTTTCTGACCTTTCTGATGACGAGCACTTTTCAAAATCTTGCCCAGTATCCGAAAAATCTATGGCCCTGGATTCACTTATCTTTGATCATCCTTCAGTCACAGTCCGCATTAGTCCAGCGGCCTATCGCTCATCTTGAATCGATTTTGATTTCAATATTCTGTATATACCCCACACAACACACTGTAAAATAACAGTAACAAGAAATTGTACAATAGACAATCCCCTCAAAAAATAGTATCATTTTTTTAAAACTGTATATATATCATAGCTTTAATTATATAAAAAAAGCATCAATTCCTACCAAACTTAGCAAAAGTGAAAACTCCTAAAATAAAATATATATAAAAAAAGAACCATAAACACTTTTGTAGTGGTTCTTTTTTTTTCTAATTCCAATAAAACTATTTCACATGTATAAGCCTCTTGAATCACGCCGTTTTTTCTTTACCGTTACCTAATTAATACATCAATCTGTGTATTTTACTATTGAATTCATTCACACTTTGAAAAGTCTGCTACTTTCAATATGTAATATATAATATAAAAATATGTGCGTTTGTCCAGAAATACATTCTCTCGTTTCTGCCTCATTGGTTCTTATGATACTCTTGTACACATTTTTTTTAATGTTTGTCAATCAACAGATGATGTAAATTATTGTAAAACATGTGCTGGATAAGAGACCGTATATGACACACTACTGGCAGGTTATATTCGTAAGGTCAAGTATTAAAAATAATGAATTTAGCGAATAGTTAAGCAGTTGGTCCCGTTAAATACATGGTTTGCAACTCTTAGATCTTATATCCAAGTACGTATTGGATCACTTTGCTTTGCAAAGCATATATATGGACAATGAATGCAGTCTCTCTCGAACCTGGTGTATATTACTACTCACAATAGTTAGACGATTGTGATGTAACAACTGTCATTTTACTTTAATAATTGACCAATGGGATTGTATAACTTTGGCTTGATGTGTTTCTATTTGTAACTTAGACATACGGTAAATATTTTTGAACGATTTGAACAAAAGCGAAAGTAATAATAAGGGGCAAAAAACCCAAATATATTCATATATATATATATGACCTCTTCATTATGTAGATTTGTTTATAATAATGCAGTTTTTAGAGTTTATTTCTTGAATATCAATTGAATTTATTATAAAGCTAATAAATTAGATGTAAAACAAATAAAAAACTACAAAATATCTAGTGAGTCCATAAAAAAAAATAGGCTTTATTTACAGCAGAAAATACAATGTTTCTCATATTAAAATAAATATCAACCCTTCTTTATGCGCTGTAATGGATCAACATTTACTAAATCTATAGGTGACTCATACACATATATAAAAATGTTATTAATCTATCAAGTTTCGACTAGGTGTATATTTCTATTAATCCAACCTTTTTTTTAGATTTTGTAATAAATCACCCTGAATCAAGTCAATGTGAATAATTAAAAGAAAAATAGATATTTAAAGAATGAAATACTTTTTATCGATACAAATCTTTAAAGTAAAACTACCTAAGCTAATTATTTTACTCAAGACACATTAGTTTTACATTTTATAGAAACCGATAGAATATATCTTGATTAACAGAAATAAAAACCAATCAGTATAATATTGAACTTATATTAAAGGAATTACCAAATGTATATTTAATTTCTGAACTTCAACCTACATTTATAGTGAATTGAAAGATATTCTATATCAGGAACAGCAGATGACCAACAAAAAGTGTTGTATTTTATCTGGATTGTTCTTATAATGCTACAACACAGCCGAAATTAGTAAAACTCATTGAGAGTTGTAAACGAGGATAAAGTAATAAAGATATGACAGAGAGATAATTTTATCAAATGAAATATTACTCTCTATATTTTTTCTAAAATTGCTCAACTATTGTAAATGTGTCGTTCCCGATCTGGGTTGGTCTTCCTTTTACTATAACAAAGTCAAAAGGTCAAACCCACTGGGGATCAAGGAGTATACGTAAAATCAAAGAGAGGATAAAAGATACTTTTTATTGATATGAATTGAATTGTCTTATATAGTTTTCTAAACTAATACTGCGCATTATCCGCAGTAGTTATTATTTATATTTAATTAAAGAAATAGTCATTATACTGCGGTTAATGCTCAGGAAGATATTACTGCGCATAAAGAAGTACTGTGGTTAACTATCTTCAGATTTTACGGATTCATCAAAATAATGTCCGACAAATGTCTGTCTCGTTTTCTATTCTACTTTTGTGAGCAAAAGAAATATGTTTAAGCGCCATTCTGATTGGTTTCCAAAAATTCGGAAAAGACAGCAACAAAAACAAACCAAAAGTCGTCGACTGCAGGATTTGAACCTACGCGGGCAAAGCCCATGTGATTTCTAGTCACACTCCTTAACCACTCGGACAAATCGACCCCTTATGATAAGATTGAACTGTACAACATTTATAAATTAGTATTTAATAGATATAAAAACAGGCAAAGAAGTATACTTGATAGTAAAGATATATACTTAAAGAAGAACAATCAAACAGACAAAATAATAAAGTAGATAAAAGATATTTCTATTATAAGAAAATTGCTATTGATATTTATACTAATTATTTGAAACATTTATCTTAAGGTCTTATTTGATATAATGTCTTATCTGTAAGAATATTAATTGAATTATTATTTTACTGTTGTGAATAAGTATTGATTACTGCTGAATCTGAGAGTAAGACTGAAGGATAAAATAATATTCTCAGCTATTCTGATCAAACGGATTTGTTTTTATGATATTATCTAATACACAGATCATTATACATATAATTGATTATATATTATTATCACTATTGTGGTATTTCAGGTACAAAACAATAGAAAAATAAAATATTTGATAATAGAGATGTATAGAAATTCTTTGAGACTGTATATAAGTTGTCTTTATTCATAAATAAAAAGTGTCCCTTTTTATAAGAAAACACAATCTGCTCTTGTCATTACGTCTTAGTTTCTTAAGGCTTTCTTCCTTTACTATATTTGGTTATTAGAGTGTATTTACTGCTTAACTAGTGTCGGTGTTATAATTATGACATCAAGTCATAAATCGTACTTCTTTAGCTCTTAGCTATTCTTTTCTCTTTTATACTAGAGCTTTAGGACTTCCTACTAAATTAGCTCCATATCGATCTGACACAGTTTACCCGGCAGTATGATATAATTATCTTAACAATCTTTAAGATATTATCTACAGTACTAACTGTAATAATTATTGGGCTGATTACTTAATTGTTTATATATATTTTATACTGACAAGATGATAACTACTAAGCTATCCCAATACGAATACATTTTTACACAGCTCTTTCCACTAACACTCCGAAACCACCAGGGGTCAAAAACCCCTCCACCACTGGCTCATCTTCACCATTGCCAACCTTATTCACACCAATCTCACCCTCTTCGACACCTCTTTACTCGCAAGTAGCTACTCAGAACGCACTTCCACTTCTTGAAAAGCAACCTCATGTTATCTTCAGCTCTATGAATAACACGACCCCACATACCTGGCATGTAGAGTCCTCTAAGTTTTCAGTTTTTTTCACTATCCCACCCAAATCCTCACCCAAGTTTGACCCTTTCTGGAGAGCTCTTCTCTCAGCCTATCCTTGTGAGGTTAACATGGGCATCACTCTTGGCTCACGCTCTTCCCCTGATATATGTGAACTCCATTTACCTACCAGTGCTGACTGCGAGCAAGCATGCTCTCAACCTTTGGTAGTCGGTGATTCATCTTTCCCCGCTCAACCTGCTGTTCCCATTGGCACAATTGTTCGCCATGTTTTCCTAACCAAGCTTCCTTGTGTTCCTTATCATAATCTGGCTACACAACTCGCCAAATGTATGTCTCCTTTTGGCAAAGTGCGGGAGATCGCCATTCATGAATCATATGGGTTTTTTGACGGTTCTGGCTATGTTGTCCTTGCCAATACACCTACCAACGATGTGTCATCAGATTCTCTGACGTACCAAATTGCATACGACAATATGCAAAAGATTCTTGGTAAGTGGCCTTCCATGGGCTCCCACTGCACCTACTGTAAGGAAATGGGGCACGACGTTGCAAAATGTACCAAACGCCCAGCCAAAACCCGAACGTGTTTTGGAGGCAACAAGACCAGTCACTTACAAGCCAATTGTCTATACATTACCGATCCTTCTAAGACATCCAAGACGTCCAACAAGCGCTCCTGCCACCCCAACCGCAATTCGAAGCTCGATTGCCCCATCATTGCGCCCAAGCCTTTGATTCCCACTGAGCTCTCACTCATCTATGGAGGATTGAAGGCCTCCAAGCACAACCCTTGTCAACCTGCTTTGCGTGAGTTGTCTAAGTTGTCTCTCACAAAGACCACCTTTACTCTACTGACACCAACTGAGACACCCATGTCCCCCGGCCCTCGTCCTCAAAGCCGTTCTGTCGACACCCCCACACGTGGCTGGGACAAAGAGAGAGACGACAGAATGATAACTAATCTCATGGATAGAGATGAGACTTGGGCTCTCCGACTCTAGTCTGCCTCTCACCACACTCATCTCCGTTTTTCCTGGCCGACACGTCCAACAGGCCGCAATACATCTCTCTCTCCTCCTTGCTTTACTCACCCACAAACCACAAAAGCCCTCGGCACAGAGGCCAAAATTAACCAATGATTAAAATAGGCACTATGAACTGTAGGGGTCTACCCAAAGTCGGACACCCTGAATCATGCTCCTTTTTCATACGCCATTTACGCTTGCAGGGAATTGATATTTTAGCCCTGCAAGAAACCCATGCCTCATCATCTATGCTTCAATCTACCTTTGACCAACAATTTCGGTCCTCTTCATCATTATGGTCTCCACACTGCGGTGTTATATGCCTTTCCCCTCACATTATCTTCACTGACCCTCTATTTAGCCCATGTGGCAGGTGTATCACAACAACTATCACACATGTGGATAATAATTTTTCGCCCTTCAGGATAGGCATCATCTATGCGCCTGCTTCCCAAACTCCATGTTATTGTTTTCTTGCCTCTTTACTGTCCACTCCTGACCTCATCCCTCCCAATCCTTCAAACTTTATTCTATTGGGCGATTTTAACTATGCAATTCACTCACACTATGCTCTTGGACGTTGTGCTCCAGCTGACTGGCTACAGTTTATAGATACCAATATGACTGACTGTATCACTCCTCGTGGCCAGCACCCGCAGCTTACATTCCACTGAGCCCTGTCTTCCACCACCATTGACTACATCCTTGCGTCCTCAGACCTTCACCCTCGCACTACAGACCCACAAGTGAGCTATATTCACCAGAAATGATCTGATCATTATCTGGTTGCAGTCAGTCTGTCCCTCCCTTCAACAAAGTCTTCTGGTAAGAGACTTTGGCATGCTAACCCTTGCCTAGCACAATCACTTTTGTTCCGTACCGATCTCAACACTCTTCTCTCCACCCTCGTTCCTGCCCTTCGTGCTGATCTTTCTCCTCAAGCCCAATGGGATGCGATTAAGCTTGAAGTCATTCGTTTCGTTAAATGTTTCTCTTGCCACCTTCGCCCCTCTCTGAACGACCTGGAAACACGCCTACAAAAACGACGGGACTGACTCATTCACTGTTTCTGCCACCAACCCACCCAGAACTTCCAACTCCCAATTGTGGAACGATTGTTGCAGCAAGTCCAACTTGAACAGGTTGAGATTATGGCTCTCAAGGCCAGAAAACACTGGCAGGAAAAGGGTGAGACTTCTGCAGGATACCTCAAACGCACTATTGCCATTCGCCAATCCCGCAAAGCCATTGCAAGCCTCCGTCACCCTGTTACAAATGACATTTGCACCACACCCGACGCCATGACTGAGGCCGCAGCAGTCTTCTATGAAGGCTTGTACACCCCTGATCCTATAGACCACTCTGCTGTGGATGAGCTGCTCTCTCATTTGCCTTCAGATCTCCATTTGCCAGAACTTGCACAGGACTATATGACTCAGCCATTTGCTCTCGACACAATTTGGTCAGGCGCTGCCCACTCTCCCAGCTCTAGTAGCCCGGGCCCAGATGGTTTGCCATATGAGATTCTCTGCCTCATTCTCGCCCATCCTGTGTGTGGTGACCTCGTTTCCCGGATATATAACGATGTCTTGTCGAAGGGAATCTTTTCTCCTTCTTGGCAGTCCACTTGTGTCTGCTTGTTGCCAAAAAAAGGCGATCTCAGTTCTCTGAAGAACTGGCGTCCCATCGCCTTGATTAATATTGATGCAAAAGTGTTTACCTGTCTCATGAATGCTCGTATGATTTCTGCTGTTACCACACTTATCACCCCATATCAAACTGGTTTTGTTCAGGGTAGATTTATAGCTGATAATGGAATGCTGACTCGTTTGGTCATGGCACAAGCCACGAAGGATGGATCCTCAGGGATTGGCTTGCTCTTGGACCAGGAAAAGGCTTATGACCAAGTACACCCAGAGTATTTTCGTCGAGTGCTCGCTCATTTCCGCTTCCCTCCTTCCATCGTTAATTCTGTCTCTTCTCTATTTTTCTCTACGCAGCTACAGATTAACGTCAATGAGTTTCTCTCGCGCCCTCTTACACAAGCCCATGGCCTTCAACAAGGGGATCCTCTCTCACCAATTCTCTTCAACCTAGCTTTTGAGCCTTTGCTTCGCTGCGTGATACATGATCCTCTGTTCCTCGGTGTCCTCCCTTCTATCCCTCCTACTCTTCCCTCTTTATCTCCTGTCAAACTGCTGGCTTATGCCGATGACCTGCTGGTGTTTCTTCCAGACACAGATCACATATCTCGACTTCACCACCATCTCAACACATAGGCTGCCGCATCTAATGCTCACATAAACATGCACAAGACTCAAGCCTTCTCCCTTTCAGGATCGTCACTCCCCGACTGGAATACTTTCCTTCGTGCATACAATGTTACTGACTGGCATGATCGTACGTCACCTACCTCTCTCCGATATCTTGGTTTTCCATTATTTTCCTCTA
Source organism: Phycomyces blakesleeanus NRRL 1555(-) (assembly GCF_001638985.1). NCBI lineage: Eukaryota > Fungi > Mucoromycota > Mucoromycetes > Mucorales > Phycomycetaceae > Phycomyces > Phycomyces blakesleeanus. The sequence goes on along the minus strand of NW_017265175.1, from coordinate 40,595 downwards.
TCACTCAACGAGACTCCTACGGGACCACCCTCCTGTCAAAAATTGAGACCTTTTGCAGTATTCATGGATCACGATCTCTTTCCTTTCGTGGGTGGGCAACCATAATGAACTCTCTTGTACTTTCTCAACTATGGCACGTCCTTCGTGTGGTTTCATTCCCTTCCGCCTTCCTTGACCGAGTTCGCTCCATTGTGTGCAGGTTCTTCCATGTCAACTCTTTTCCTCCCATTGCTTTTGACACTCTCTGCTTGCCCCGACTACAGGGTGGCCTTGGTATCTTGGATCCTGGTATACAGCAATGTGCTCTCCAACTTTGCTGGCTGAAGCCCCTTATCCGTAATCCTCTACTGCCTCACAGTCTTGTTCCCCAATGGTTCTCCACTCTTCTTCGCTCTGACGTCCCTACCGTTGATCCTCTTCTTCTCTTACTCTTTCCGGACTGTCGTCCTCGCAACCTGAGGTATTCGGGATTGTTTATGGGTTAGTATCTCAATAATGGGAAAAGTAGATACTGTGAGAGTGTTATTTATTAAAGAGACAAAATAATATTGTTTATATCTGCTACTATTCAAATCCCTGTAATTCAAATCCCTGTTGTGTAATGGTTGGTTTACACTGTATGAGTGTGTAGTGTACGTGTGCCTGGTGTGTAACAGTTCCGGAGATTGTTAACTTGCCAGGTTCATTAGCAAGAAGGAACCAGTGTTTGGTTGCGGGGTCTGTTCTTCACTCAATTGTGGTGTGTATACCACACAACCATCGCACCCTTGATTCCCTGCTGCACCTGGTTCTGAAGGCTATGGATACTCTTCCCCGAAACTTTGACAGAGTGGTGCTCAACCTTTCCAGTTGTCTCATCCTGCCGTTGTCTTCTATGATATCCAGTATGCCCTCTCACCCTCCGTATCGACCTGCTTGGCGTGATTTGCGAGTCCACCATCTATACCAAATCGAGTCCAATTTGGATATACTCACACCCATCACTCTCTCTCGTCCTCTACCCCGTTCTGTCACACTTAACTGCATCCTCAACAGAATTCGCGATCATACAATGGTCTTGCATCCCATTCTCTTTCGAGCATGCATTCCTTCTTTTGTACTGGCATTCCAACAGCCAGATCTTCCTATTCGCGACGGGTCGTCCATTGACCTCCAGCCACTTCTGTCAGCCCAACTTCCTGGTCAAACCTGGTCCCGGCTCACCACGCGCTCCTACCGTTCTGCCTGCTCCCATCAACTGTCTGATGCTCGTCCCATCCACCCTCCTCTCATCCCACGACAACTTCGCTCCTTCTGGTCTTTCGCCCTCCCTCACCAGGCTCAGAATGTCTGGTTTCGCGGGTTGCACAATAAGCTTTCGTGCCGAGCACTTCTGTACCGCATCATGCCATCCACCGTCTCTTCTCCTCTCTGCACTATTTGCCAGGTGTCCATCGAGACGCAAGAACATTTTCTTCTCGCTTGCCCGTTGAAATCTGCTGTGTGGACAGGCATTTGGTTGGAATTCTTTGGCACCGTCCCTCTGCCCTCTGCCCTCTCAAACGCTTTCCAATCCTTCGTCTTCCCCCCACGCTTAACCCTGCGATCCCTGCTTCCTCTGTCTTTGGCCTAACTATCCTGTCTATTTGGGATCACCACTGGTCTTTCCACTTTAACTCTGTCCCTTTCCTTCCCTCTGCGGTGCTCCACACTGCGCGCAAGTCAATTCCTCGTCTCTGCTCTGAACTAGAGCTGACTCTCTTTAACTCCTCCATTTTTTTTAAAACAAAAACAAAACAAAAACAAAAACATCATATAACTTACAAAACCTTACAAACCAATATTTTAATTTTCTCTTCTCCTATTCAATCAGAGACCTTTAATAAAATCCTGAGCTTTTTCTTCCTGGCTCCATACAAAAAAATGAATACGTTTTTATATGTGATAAATCCAACAGCCAAGTGTCTGAATAACCAAATATGAAGTACGACCAGTAATTATTTGATATCAGGATGTATATTATTATAGTAATAGTTGATATGTTTTTTTTCTTATCAAGTTTGCTGTAAGCATTAAAGATTCATTGTGTTTTCTGAGAAGATGCGAAACTTTGAGTTTAAATAAAAATCATGTACAAAAATAAACAAACTGCATTTACAGAGTGATATACTTTACTGCTAATTATAACAAGTACTTTAAGATATTTACTTTTTACTTTATTCCAGAAGATTTTATATATTTTCAAGTAGCTAGGCAAGGCATATATTGCACAAAATATTAAAAATATGCTCTCTTTTTTTTTCTTATTAAAAAAGATATAAAAAATTTGGGATTTCAAGAATTTTTTATTTAAATAAAATCACAGAAATAGAAATATTCAAATCTCACAATATGCAAGTTAAAAAAAAATCTCCTTTTCTCTCCTTTACATTAAAGAAAAGAATCATGCAAAAATACCACTGCAGCAAATATAAAATCACGCAACCTCTTGGAACAGACTCGAAATAATATCACTCCAAATACTTTATGCAAAGAATCACTCTTCCGTTTACATTTATTATATAAAAATAAAAAGAAAAAATGTAGTTTATTTTACTTTATTTAAGAATATGATACCTTTAATATAAATACTTTTTGAGTGTAATTTACAAGGATGTTTAAGACATGTACAATACAGAGGGGAAAGTGATGTTGGTGTAATTTTTACAGCTAAAATAAAAAAAAAGCGGATTAGAAATTACAAACAAAAATAAAATATCATTTTTAATTATTTTCTTGAAAATGTAACAAAACTAATAAAACTGCATTAAATTCTCAAATTGACAGTGTTTTGGAGTGTGATGCGCATAAGAAGATTAATAAATAGTAAAATTTCAAGCAAGATTGCGCCACACTTTAATGACAATTTCTTATAATCTTCTGCATAACTGGCTATTGGTATAGTGTATTTTATATGATCAAGTCTAAATTTAGGGTTATAAATTGAATATATTGTATAAATTTCAGAACACGATATTTTTTCCTAAAGGATTGAAGGCACCGAACTTAGGGCATAATTTGGTTAAATAGAAACGTAGACCCCGTAGAATTGCCGATAGAGTATTGAAGTACCAATAGATTTATAAATAAGTAAAGCTAAATTCCACTATGGGAAATGATTAAATATAAGAATAATTGGGTAATTGTTCTCTTATCTGTAGATTAAGATAAAGAGAGCGTCCATAATTTTTGCTTTGATTGGTTAAAACAAAATTTACAAGTAAAAAGCAATAAGATTAGTAATAAATATGATTGATTGACTTGACTTGACTTTTTTTTTTTAAAAAAAAAATAAACAAAACAACAATAGCGTTTCTTCTATACCATCCAATACACACAACTTCAAAAGCTCAAACAAATATATTTGAAAGCTTGGCTTGATGAGTAGCAGTGAAATATTATCAGAGTCTAATCAATTAAATACACCAAAAGGCAGAACCCAACAGACTGCAGATGGAGATAAGAAAGCCAATAGAAATAAAAGTGTATCTTTTGTAAGTACACATCTTCTTCTTTCTTAAGGCATAAATATATTGATTGAAACTGTAATAGAATGTATCGCATACTCTTGTAGCCGCTGTGTCATCTCCTTTACCATTATTGACTCCGGACTATTCGCATGGTGTGGATATTATACAAGTATCATCCAAGGATAAAGAATACATTATCTGGCAAGCCGAAGCGGCACTAAATATTCTCAAGGAAGCTAAAAGTCATCGAGGATGGAATAAATTGCCTCAAAGTGGGCATCCAGTTGAGGCCTACAGCAAGTATGCACATCCTGGCGACAAAGTTGTGATGGTGAAAGGGCAGAAAATTATACAAAACTTCTCGCATCATGCTATCTTTCGTATTGTCACGACAAGGAGACTATGGGATAGCAAGTAAGATAAGCAATACATCTCAATAGGCGTATACATGCATAAACATATCTAATCTTATTTTTACTGATTTTACTTAGATTTGTTGAGGGAAATTTGGTTGAGAAGATCAACCAAACTACCTCTTTGACTTATGAGGTGTATAAAAGCACCTTTTCTACAAGGAAAGTAATAAATAAATAAATAAAAAATCCACGCTACAATATTTTATCAAAACCCCATGTGTATGTGAGAGAGAGAGAGAGAGAGAAAGTTTAATAGCAAGAATCTTACATGTTAACTAATTTAGATTAAGTGATACAGTCCAGGTCGAACGCACAGAATACGTTGGCGAAAATATGGTTTTATTTGTAACCGTCAGTGTACAATCACAATATGTACCTAGTTTCCAAGAAAGGCATAGGAAGCACACAAGTGTAAGATTAGTCAATTTGACATCTGCATTTCTCTTGTTAAGAGCATGATAAAATAAATAAATATATAAAGGAACGCAAAGACACAAAAAACTGTGTTTATAATATTCAATTATGCTATCATATAATTAACCCTTTATTTTCTACTAATATCAATAATGAAAAGCTTCGAGGATGGATAATAGAGCGCACAGGATTGAGTCGAACCAAACCAAGTACTGAAGTTACTTATGTCACCAACGGTAACTTCAAGGGATTGGCATCAAGCCTTTCCAATTGGAGTTTGAGAAAGCGCGTAAAGGATCTTTGTGATGTGGAGAGTTACTTTGAAAGGAATTCAAAACAGCTAAAAACTTGTCTCTCTGCCGTTAATGGACCGCAATTAACTGTAAGTCGTCCTCCTGCGGCCACACAAATGGAAACACTTGCTGCAGACAAGGGACATTACACTCTAGAAGCCTATAGGTAATACATGATGCACACACATTATTCTTGTTTAAAGTTCTTTTTTTTAAAAAGACTAACAAAATATCTTGACCCAATCAATATATATATATATATAAAGAGAGGATAAATCAGGATCGTCTACTAAAACAGACAAATTTTCTGCAGCCGATACTCCAACAAATTCAAGAGCGCAGAAAAATCAATTATCGGGCCCCATCCTATCGTATAGCGATTCTGAACCGTCAAGAGATGAAGAAAGTGCAAATTCGTACGCTAGTAAAAGTGGCAGTGACCACGATAAACGAACTACTGATTCTTCTGAAGAGAAATTTGAGGCCAGTGCCTCCATCACATGTATCTATCCACCAAATCGACACGCGGAAAAGAAGAACAAAGCTTTAAAGTCCCTAGCCGAGTTGACATCATCGATGGACGGATGGGTGATTCACAGCGAAAAACAAGGGGTTACATCGAGAGTTTACTTTCATGACACAAATAATCTTAAAGGGCTTCAAATGATACGGTGCGACGGCGTTATAAATGGTTCCTGGACAGCGGCACAACTTTGCAATGTGGTACGATGCTTTGTGTCTCGAAGTCAATGTAATTTGAATACAAAAAAATAATATTTGATTATACTAAAGAAGAGAGATAGACAATAAGCATATTGGGGTATGAGACTCATTTCTCTAAACATAATCTGTAGGGGACGAAAGATTTGAAGCAGGACGAGTTATTGAACGGTTCAGTGAATCTGATGCTCTGGAGCATTGGGTACTTAAAAGCCTTTATCCTATCCAACGGCATGATGCTTGTGTTGTTACTGGTGTTTCTACAAATACTTCTACCGGAACGGTTTTTGTGGCTAGCACAAGCGTCGTGGACAACAAGATACAAGAGAGAGCAGCTTGTTATCTTCGCTCCAAGGTGATCTTGCATGGATGGGTTTTCAGACCCATATTCCAGGAATTGGGCTCTAAATCAAACCAATGGTGTGCTCCTCAAACCGGAATCAAAGTAACCTTTGTGAGCAAGATCGTGTATGAATCCAAACTATCGCTTGAGACGAGAAGAGTGCTGGAGATGGAAGCCCTAGAATATATTTCGAGGATCGCTGACTATACGAGGTCATGGAGATTTCAACCTTTTGCAATTCATGTAAAGGGCAGACTCTTAGAAGAAGAATATGAGCCGAAGACAGGAACATACCACCTAATCTATGTGGCCAGACACGATGCATTGGATGAGATGGCTATTCTTTCCAGCCAGAATAAAAAGACTACGATCCAGATTGTCAGCAGTAGTGGATTTGATATATTTGTGACTCCCCGGGATATAGTTGTAGAAGAAACAAGGGACGGAAGGTTCTTGGTGGTTACGACTAGCTGCGAGATGAATAACAAGACTATTTGTATTGATCTGGTTTATCATAATCAATACACAGCCGTAAGCCATCGGAATTCCGGGAAGCTCCAGTCAACCTCACCGGCTTTCTAGAGCTGAAGACAGAAACCCTAGGCAGCACTTAGTTTTATACTTTTTAAAAGAAATGCATATAATGCAACAGTTGCTATATTGTACTATTGTTTGAATGCTATTCCAAGCTTACATGAAATAAGATACTGATGGCTTTGATACTTGGTGAGAGAGTCACTATTCAATCATTAAATACATATATGCTGGGTAGTAAGGCAATGGGGCGGGTGTTTGTTTGTATAAATGTCAAAAAGAACAATAATAATGCGGAACCTCGGTAAAAGAAATGAAGTAAAATATTTTCTTTCTTCTTGACTTTTTCCAAATATCATCCCTGAAATATAGAAATATAAGAAATCTAAATAATCACTTGATTGTCTATCTATTTTGCTCTTTAGAACACACTATAAAAGTTTAACCAAAGCACGTCATACAAATAAAATATCATCTAATCATTGCTTTAAGATATTGCATCACACAAAGTCATGTTTAACGTGGGCGTGTTTATTATGAATGTTGATCGTTTTCTTGTACCATTGACTGTCAATGGCTGTTACACTCGTATGTATTTATGTGTCTAAAACACTAAATTATATGTAAGGATCACAGCCAATAATTGAAAATAGACTAAAAAAAAAACATTAAGCTCAAAAAACCAACAATGCAATAGTGAAACTGCCCTTTTTTTTTGAGTCAATACCAAACACACAAATCATACATTTCAAGCCAAATCGCAATATTTTTCTTTTATTGAGATTTTTCCAAGGAAAAGACTCCATACAAACAAAAACAGTTAAAAATAAAATAAAATAAAAGGATGATACTTTTCCCGATCTTATTTTTTTTTATTTTATTTTTATATCTTGAACTCAAAAAAAAAAATCCCCAATCTCTCTTTTGGTATTAAAATAATATAAAATACATTTATCCCTTTATATATATATATATATATGTATATATAAATATTACATATAGTTGATTAGAAGAAGAAAAAAAAGTATGACATCGCAAGACAATACACTCTACACTACAAGCTCTACCGAGAAACTTCTTTCAGCATGCACTGGAGCTCTTTTGACATCACTCCTAGTAACTCCAATGGACGTCGTGAAACTTCGGCTCCAGACTCAAAATTATGACTCATCGCGGAAGCCTACTGCATGCTGCAGCCCATTCTCATCAAAAAATGGCCTCAAAATCTGCAAATTGACCTCTGGAATTCAACACTACTCAAAGATATTCTCGAAAAAAGGTACCAACCAGGTGGCCAGTCTTCATGAATGTGCGATCGAGTTGCCCAATCGCTCATTTACACCCAAAAACCCCCCTATTCTAAAGGGTACACTGGTAAATATATATAAACCGCGGGAATTCTAATTCTAATAATAATAAAAAATAATATTAAAAATGACAACTATCTTTAAATCTGTAGGATGGTTTTCACACTATTGTAAAGAATGAGGGGCTGCCAGGATTATGGAAGGGTCTGTCACCTGCGTTGCTGATGTCTGTACCTGCAAATGTTATTTACTTTGTCGGGTACGACTATCTCAAAGTAATCATCCAGCCATATACTACCACTCAGCATAGCGACTACTCTCCTCTTGTTGCAGGTGGACTTGCACGTACGGTCGCAGTTGCCTTGATCTCTCCAATTGAGTTGTTCAGGACTCGACTCCAGGCTGCCACAGGAGTAAATGATTTTAGAAATGTGCTGTATGGTGTACAGAGCATGGTGAAAAAAGATGGCGTTCGGGCACTTTGGCGAGGTCTTCCTCCAACTCTCTGGAGAGATGTCCCCTTTTCGGCCATGTATTGGATGACATATGAAAAAACAAAACAGGCCTTAATAGCCTACAACAACAACAACAACAACAACAACAACAACATATCCATCTCAATAGTCCAAGGTGACCTGTACATGTCCTTCCTTGCCGGTGCATTTTCTGGCATGGTAATTATTATTCTTTTATGTATATATATACATACACACACAATATATGATTGCTGACATTGATTGTACTATCCGAAAGTGCGCGGCTGCTGTCACAACCCCCTTTGATGTGGCAAAGACACGCCGTCAGGTTGATGCCGGAAAAGGTAATAAGGACACGTATTGTGTATGTGATTTGGTGCACTGAGCTAAACTTTGTTTTAGATTCTCCATCCATGAAAGCAGTCAAGGTGCCAGCCATATTGAGACAAATATATAGCCAAGATGGCGTCCGAGGGCTATTTAGAGGTAAGAGTCAAATTAAATAGTATACGTATACTTCTTTACCTGATACTATTATGTCTTGGGCTTTCTAGGACTTACACCTAGAGTTGCAAAAGTCGCACCGTCATGTGCGATTATGATCAGTAGCTACGAGATCGGAAAGACATTTTTTGCTAACCAGCATCAGAATGCGCTTTAAACCTCTTCTATATCTTCATTTCCTTTCCTTTCTTTTCTTTTCTTTTTAAAGAAGAAAACACATACATATACACATACATACACACATACACATACACACACTTCCTAACTGCTTTATCTTTATTGTATTACCACCATCCTATATTATCCCTTCACTGCAAAAAGAAAACAAAAAACAAAAAGAAAAAAGATACTTTGTACATTTCCCATTCTTACATTTTTTTCTCTATAGATTATAGAGCATTTATTTTATTTTACTTTAATTTTTTTTTTTTCAAAAAATAATAATAATTCCTAAATCATTGTTATATATATAAATCGTGCTTATTAAATGTCCAAACAAGATCTTCTTAATTCATTAATAATCTTAGTCGTATAGGTACTGTCCTAGTAAAGTACAGCAGCAACAGCAGCAGCAGCAGTAAAAAATTAAACTGAATAGCCACCATCAAGTTAACATAAATTGGCTTGCGAGAGGAATTCATGCTTAATTTGTGGGGTCCAGGGGTAAATGTACAAGTTGGTGTGGTCTTTCCACATTCCCAACTGGATTAAAAAGATCAAGATTTCCGCGCTCTCTTACTTTTCGGTGCCTACTCTCTTGTCATGCATGTATTGACAAGCACCTTTTTGTTTTGTTTTTGTTTTACTTCATTTCATTTACTTTTAAGGTCTCATTGGTTTGCGTAAATTCCACAGTGCGCAAGATTTAGAAAAACTTATAATAAAAATATTCTCCTTGTCCACAACACTATTTAAGCTTGAGATGAGAAAGCAACATTATACCAGCAAAAGCCGAAAGAGTGTTTGGGTACATTTATATAAATCTCCAATTTCAATGAAAGGTGCATAGGGCAACGGATAATAAACGACAAAGCCCCCCTTTTTTTAACTTGATGTGATTGACCTTGATAATAAGGTTCAATGGATTTTCACAATGTAGACCAATGTAGGTATATATATATATATATATGTTACAGGAAAAGGAAACAAGGTTGCCAAAGTAAGCTGGTTTAGGCATGTTAGTTGATGTCAACTCACCACATATTGTGTCAATTTTCCAACACAAGTTTCAGGAAGTGCATCTTGCAAGACTAGTTTGCCTTTTTTCCCAGAAATATCAATAGATATATTTATGAACAATCACCTTCTTATAAAAACTTTGCTTGATTGAAGATAAAGCAAATTCGTTAATTAATTTTTGAAACAATAATATAATTTTTGCAAAAATTTACAATTGTGAATGACTTCATAATATCATGGACAATAGACAACTTTACTCTGGATTCAAAATACCCTACGGTAACACTTTGTAATACTGTAACCATTCCGATAAAAGCTACTGTTAGACAACTCGAGTAATCATCGACAGACCATATTAGAGGAATAAATCCAGACCACACAAAGCACTAGACAGTTGGATTTGTATACCCGAGATTGATAGAGACAGAGAGCTTTGCTAATATTATATTAAAGAACTGAGAAGAGAGAGAGAGAAAGACATTAAAACAAAAAACAAAAAGGCCAAAACTAAATGGTTTGCTCTTAGAAACGGTGTATACTCACAAGTCACTTGGCTGTTATCATTCTGAGAAGAAAGTATTGTCTACATATAACACAAGCCCAATATACTAACCAGATAGTATGTAAACCACACTCCTTGACAGTTATTTTGCTCAAAGTTAAGTTTTTTTTTCTTTATTATTTTGGATTCAATCAAGAGAACATACTGAATAGCGCCTATTACAAAAATAGTTTTAAGCCAGTTGAGATGGTTGTGGACAGTCTTATTTTCGTGAGTGTAAAATCACAACCACGTACCCGCAAGCATTTAGGTATTCTGCGGTGATTCGCTGGTTGCTGAAAATGAGGCCTTAAATAAAGCAAAACATGCCGCAATTCATGCTGTTCAGTTTCTTCTACCTCAACGGGTTGGCAGAGCCATATATCGTAGCAGCCAAACATATCAATTTTTTCCCATTCAAGTATACATTGTACTGTCGTGCCGGATCGGGTTCATTGTCGAAATCTGAAGAGGCAATTACGTAGATATCTAGGGAAACAGAAAATAAAAGTTATTCGTAAGTCTTGCGCCTGTTTCATTGCTTGTTTGTTATAGACCATAAAAGAAACCAGCAACTTTTAAATTCTGAATTGCAACGTATTGAATTTAGGAATGCTGTTTATTGTGTATGGTCTACAAAACAAGAACACAAAAAAAAGCACAAGGACTTTGATGTTATAAAAAGGAGATTTTTGCGATCGCAAATAGGACAGAGACTTTACATCAAAATATTTATCCTTTTTTTTTAACACACAATATTGATAATTATAAAAGACAGACAAAAGTGCTACACAAAAAATATATACTTACAAATAGATATAGTAAAATTACGCTTATGATATCTACATTGTAGGCAAGGGCTATAGAGGATATCTTGAATAACAACAATAGTAACAATAACTCTTAATATAAGAAGTGTCCAGGCCAAGGTAGATGAAATTAATAAGTTTATAGAATCAAATAATCCGACTAGAAAAATATTCTGATATATCTAAATAAATATAAAAAATATACGTTATATTATTGTTTAAGCTCACAGAATAAATTTTTGCAGTAATAGTTGTTCAAATATTTTCAAATACACCATAATGCTTGAATACTTACGCCTATATAGTAACATGCCCCCGCACTTGGTTTGACGTACTGAATAATAGCACGCACATTTGCTATATTAAGATGCAGATAAAGGCCGTTGTTGAAACCAAAAGACGTTTATGTATTAAGCACTAAATAAAAGGAACGCAAGATATATATTAAATACCTAACCCACAAAAACTAGTTGGCATACACCCAAATGACTATTTCTTGGACAAGTAATTCAATTTAAAAAATATATGTAAAAGTGAGCCGCTTTTGTGGTGTCATTATAGCCGCATCTTTAGTTTATTTGTTCATCCAGTTGAGTTTGGTATACAAGCGCAAAATATCAAAAGCACTAGATCCTATAAATCGATAATTAGTAATCGATAGCGTCTTGCTCCCAACCAAACAAAACCTATACGTTCAGTAGCAGTAGATTGTCTCTTTGCTTTCATATTGTGCCGTCAGTCAGTCTGAGCAATAACAGAAAAAAATAGTAAATAAGCAGAGCCTTTAAAAGGTGATTTATATATATATGTAATAGCCATTTTACTAGCTTGATCTATCTGTGACCAGGCTAGCACAATTGCAAGCACCACTACTTTTTCATGGTGTATAATGTAACTTATATAAATAATTATAATTATCGATAGAATGGTGTATATTTGAACACATATAAATGTAAAGTGTTTCAGGCAGTTGGGTTATGCTGTATTAATTTCTCAGTTGGATTATGATTGGTTTATAAAGTAGTACAAACCAAGGTCGATTGACAAACACTAGGCTAGACCCTGTTCTTCTTTTTACTTTTATTTTACTCTAAGAACGATGCTTTAACTTGAGGTACCAACGACTTTCAATAGTCAGGCTGTCAATCCCTTCATACTGAAGCACTGAAAGTACTTTTATTTCAAGAAAGTATTCCTACACTTTGTGTTTATTAACTCAAGACACTGGTGAAAAAGCTAGAAGAAAAATGGAAGTCTTTCACACGAAAGAAAAGAAAAGATATAAGCAGCAATTTTTTTCGGGGGTGCTTCTTAAACTAATAAAGTCACAGCATGTGAAACAAACAAACAAGAAAACAAACAAATAAATATACACAAGACTTTAATTAAAGCTTTATAATCAACACAAATTTACACTTCTTTATTGTAGTTAAACGTCTAGCCGATTAATACTTTGTATATCAGTAGTACAGCTAAAATGAACACAGAGGCATATATAGTGTCTCGACAAGTGGCTGTTCAAAAGCATAAGCCTTGTTAACAGAATCACAACAGAAAGTAGAATAAAAAAAGGGGATGGGGGTCCATAGCAACTGAATAATTTGACATGCATATAGTCCACCAATCGGAAGACATCATTTAAATGTTTTCATGCTAAAGTAAAGTCTGGACCACTATTGCTACTATGCTCCTCTAAGCCCCATGACACATGTGATGTTGCACGGACAGCACGGACCTTATGTGACATAAAACGAACCAAAAAAAAAAAGAGGCAAAAGAAAAAAACAAAAAGTAAAACGAGTGCCTGCACAGCACGTCCTTCAGAATGTAAGTGATACTTCTTTAACACCCAAAACCAATATTTTAAGCATAAATATTAAATAAAGAAGTAAAATAGTAATAATATATACATGTTGTCAAGGCTAAAAGATAAAAGAAAACCGAAAAAGGAATAAGAAAAAACCCGAATTTTATAATATATTATCAAACTATCATAATAAAAATAATAAAAAAGAACAGCAACTCATGATTGAGACGTCATGAGTTTTATAAAAAAAACACCTATCCAAACAGAACGCGTCAAAACAACTCTCTTCCACATACCATTAATACTTTATACACTTCTTTACTGCTCTCTCACAAACTACTTTAATCAACATAGACGTTAAAGACGAATCATGACCAATACAAATCCATTTTGCTAGTCAAATCTCAGACTTTTATCATATGTAAAACAGTCAGTAGCAAGATATAAGACAACATGTCAAAACCAGTACACAGCAAAAATGAAATACTGAGGTCCAACACTGGTTTGACCATCAATCCATCCAAAGCCTATTCACGCTCAGAAACAAGAGATAAACTGACAGGACTTACTATAATTCAAGGAGTATATGATATTCATCAAAGACACACATTGTGAAGATTATATTTGTCTAGTCTTTTGACAAACAAGGTCAACGATAAAAAATAAGATCTCCATCCAGGCCTACAGGTATATAAAGGCTCGTTGATTAATCATTCACTGTCTTTGATATTTCTGTAGGGACTTTTCAGGCAAAGTCAAGCAATCAAGAACAGGTTTCCATCCAGGGCCACAGGTACACCAAGACTCGAGGAGCATATGCTCATTGTCTTTTGTATGCTTCTAGTGCCTTCCGTCCAGGTCAAGCATCAAGGATCCAATCAGAGCCCACGGTTATCAGGTATATCAAAACTCTATGAGCAGTTACTCACTTGTTTTTGTATATTTGTAGTATCCATTCCATCCAGGTCAAGCTTCAAGGTTCAGGTCAAGGTCCACGGTTATCAAGTATATCAAAACTCTATGAGCAGTTACTCACTTGTTTTTGTATATTTGTAGTATCCATTCCATCCAGGAAAAGCATCAATGTTCCGATCTCCCAGCTATGGTCATAGGTATAACAAAACCATATGCGCATTTACTCACTAGCTTTTATCTATTACTAGTGTCAGCCATCCAGGTCAAGTGTCAAGGACCCGATTTCCCGGCAATGGGTATAGGTATAACAAATCGTTGTGGGAATATACTCACTAGTTATAATATATTTATAGTGTTCAGCCATCGATGTCAGGCGTCAAGGTTGCGATCTTCCAGCCAAGGTTATAGGTATAACAAAACATTATGGAAATATACTCACTGGTCTTAATATGTTTTTAGTGTTCCGTCATCCAGGTCAATCAACAGGATTCTGATCTCCCGTCCATGATTATAGGTATAACAAATCGTTGTGGGAATATACTCACTAGTTATAATATATTTATAGTGTTCAGCCATCGACGTCAGGCGTCAAGGTTGCGATCTTCCAGCCATGGTTCTAGGTATAACAAAACATTATGGAAATATACTCAATGGTTTTATTATGTTTTTAGTGTTCCGTCATCCAGGTCAATCAACAGGATTCTGATCTCCCGTCCATGGTTATAGGTATAACAAAACGTTATGGGAATATACTCACTAGTTTTAATATATTTCTAGTGTTTAGCCATCCATGTCAAGCGTCCAGGTTCCGATCTCCCAACCATGTTTACAGGTATAACAAAACATTATGCGCATTTACTCGCATGCTTTTATCTATTACTAGTGTTCAGCCATCTAGGTCAAGTGTCAAGGTTCCGATTGCCCGCCCATGGTTAAAGGTATAAAAAACATTATGGGCATATATTGACTAGTTTTTATATTTATTTGTGAACTCCAGCCATCCGTGTCAAGCGACAAGGACCCGATTGCCCGTCCATGGTTATAGGTATAAAAACATTATGAGCGTATACTCATTAGTTTTTATATTTATTTAAGACTCCAGCCATCCGTGTCAAGCGTCAAGGACCCGATTGCCCGTCCATGGTTATAGGTATAAAAACATTATGGGCAAATACTTATTAGTTTTTATATTTATTTAAGTCTCCAGCCATCCAGGTCAAGCATCAAGGTTCTACTCGCCCGTCCATGGTGGTAGGTATAACAAAATGTTATGGGCATATATTCACTAGCTTTAATATTTTTCTAGTGTTCAGTTATCCAGGTCAAGCATCAAGGACCCTATCGCCCGCCCATGGTTATAAGTACAAAAAGCATTATGTGCATATACTCATTTTTTTAATCTAGTTCTAGTCTCCAGCCATCCAGGTCAAGCATCAAGATTCTGATCGCCCGTCAAAGATTATAGGTATAAAAACATTATGGGCCTATACTCACTAGCTTTAATATTTTTCTAGTGTTCAGTTATCCAGGTCAAGCATCAAGGACCCTATCGCCCGCCCATGGTTATAAGTACAAAAAGCATTATGTGCATATACTCATTTTTTTAATCTAGTTCTAGTCTCCAGCCATCCAAATCAAGCATCAAGATTCTGATCGCCCGTGCATGGTGATAGGTATAACAAAATGGTATGGGCATATATTCACTAGATTTAATATATTTCTAGTTTTCAGCTATCCAGGTCAAGCATCATGGTTCCGATCGCCCGTCAATGGTTATAAGTATAAAAAAACATTATGGGCATATACTCACTAGATTTAATATATCTCCAGTCTCCAGCTATCCAGATCAAGCATCAAGATTCCGATCTCCCCGCCATGGTTATAGGTATAAAAAAAACATTATGGGCATATACTCACTAGCTTTAATATATTTCTAGTGTTCAGTCATTCATGTCAAGCATCAAGGTTCCGATCACCCGTCCATGGTTATAGGTATAACAAATCGTTATTGTCATTTACTCACTAGTTTTGATATTTATTTCTAGCCTCCAGCCATTCAGATCAAGCGTCAAGGACCTGATCACCCCTCCATGGTCATAAGTATAAAACAACATTATGGGCATATACTCACTAGCTGTAATATACTTCTTGTGTTCAGTCGTCCAGGTCAAGCATCAAGGTTCTGGTCTCCCCGCCATGGTTATAGGTATAAAAAAACATTATGGGCATATACTCACTAGATTTAATATATCTCCAGTCTCCAGCTATCCAGGTCAAGCATCAAGATTCCGATCTCCCCGCCATGGGTATAGGTATAAAAAGCATTATGGGCATATACTCATTATTTTAATCTAGTTCTAGTCTCCGGCCATCCAGGTCGAGCTTCAAGGTGCTGATCTCCCGTTATATGGTTATAGATATAACAAAAATCGATGAGCAATCACACTCGGCTTTATTTATTTCTAGTGTTGAATCCACCAAGATCATGCTTCACGGATCCGGATTCAGTCCGTGGCTATAGGTATACAAAAACTCGATGAGCAATTACTCATTGGATTTTATATATTTCTAGTGTCTACTCATCCACGGCAATTATCGGGATCCGATTTTCATGAATTGTTATAGCTAACCAAGTTTCCTTTAAACCTTTACTTAAAACAAACTGTACTCTTTATTTATACTTTCTTTTGATGGCAAAGAACGATGATCAAATATACATCCATTATGGAAGGTATACAAGTCGTTCTTGGCCATTACTAGCCTAGAAGTATATATGACTATTGTTTTTACTCTCCAGGCCAAACAGCAAGGATCAAAACTCAAATTTGGGCTACAGGTAAACAAGTCTTCTTGAGCTTTTACTTACTGTCATTTATATATTTCTAGTGTTTTTTTTTCCTTAAAGTTTAAATATCAAAGATCTGATTTCAAATCAAGGTTAGGGGTACACACTTTTCTCTCTGTCTTTACATGCTTTCTTTCGTATTGGCCTAGTGTGTTTACGATCCGGCTACACAATGAAAAATTTGTTTTCCTTCCAGTGCGACAGGTATATACATCTAGTTCGGCCTTTAGTTACTGTTGGCTTTATTTCTCTACTGGCTTCACAGTCCAAGCCAGCCATCATGGATCCTATATCCGTCCAGTGTTACAGGTATACACTTCTCTTTGGGATTTTACTTACTGTCGGTTTTAATTTTCTATTGTCCTTAAAGTCAAGGCCAACGACCAATCATCTGGTATCCGCCGAGAATTACAGATATAAAAATGTTATTGGGCCGTTACTTATAATTGTTTTTGTTTCTCTAGTGTCCTTGCAGTCAAGGGTAACGAGCAAGAACCCGGTCTCCATATTGGGATATAGTGTTACACATCTCTTTGATTTTTGACTTGCTGCAAACTGTATTTTTTCTCGTGACTTTACAGTCAAATTCAACACTCAAGGATCCGGTTTCCATCAAGTTTTACAGGTATACAAATCTGACAAGTGCTTTTATTTAATGTGTCTTTTTTTTTGTCAAGTGCCTTTACTGTCTATGCCAATGATTCCGAATCCGAGCCCTATCCAGAGTGACAGGTATACAAATATGTTTGCGTCTTTACTAACTTTTAGTTTTATATGTCTAGTGCCTATACGGTTTAGGCCGAAGAACTAGGACTTGATATTCATCCAGACTTGCAGATATATATTTTTCGTTGGGCCGTTGATTATTGGCTTTTTTTATCCGTCTATTGTTTTTACTGTCAAGGGCAACCATCAAGGATTCGATCTCCATCCAGTATGACAGGTATACACTTTTCTTTGGGTTTCTACTTATCGCTTGTTTTTTTTTGTCTAGTGTTTTCACCGCCCAGGTCGAAGAACAAGGATTTCTTCTTCATCCACGGTTACAGGTATACAATTCTCTTTTAGCCTTTGCATAACGCTTGTTTGATTTTTCTAATTTCATTAATGTCTATGCTAAATAATAAGCATCTACTCTCCATCTAAGGCCATAGGTTTAAAAAATATTTTTAAGTATTATTTTACTATTTATTAATTAATTAATTATTATTTTTTAATTTTACACAGCCAAGGCCAATCGATCCAGGTTTACTGTCCTCTAGGGTAACAAGTATATGTACATACCTGATCGTTTACTTACTGCTTGTTGTTTCGAGTAATTTTTATTTAGTCAAACTGAATTACCAAAGTTTTACTATCTACCTAGTGCCCGAGGTATACAGGTCTCATTTAGTACTCACGTATCACTTATTATTCTGTCTAGCTTTTTTATAGTTTAAGCCAGCAATCGGGTTTTTAATCTCCATTAAGGATTAAAGGTATACATGACTATGTGAACCTTTACTTACTAGCTATTATATTTTCTAGTCTTTTTACAGGAAAGGCCCACAATTAATATGAGTTGTTTATCCGGGGGGGACAGGTATACAAATCTGCCGAAAAATCTACTTACTATATATTTGCATAATGTTTTTACAGCCGAAGCCAACGATCAAAGCTTTGATATTCTTTTGGGCTCACAGGTATAAAAGTCTCTTTGACTTTTTAGGTACTATCAGTTGTTTTGTTCTAACCCTTTCTTCTCCGTAGCAAGCGTTCAATGCTCAGCTCTACATCAAAGGTCGCAGGTATACAAGAATCTTTAAGCAATTTACTAAAAATTAGATTTTCCTAGCGTTTACATAGTCAAGGCGAAATGATCATGTTCTTTCTATCCATTCAAGGTTCTAGGTACACACGCACATTTTAGCATTTATTCTTCACTGGTTGAATCTTTTTAATCTTTGACAGTCCATGCCGAGAATCAAGGTTGCACTTCAAAAAATAGGGTTAAGGTATACATGCCTTTTTAAGCATTTACTTACTACTAGTTGCTTTATTCAGACTTTATACAGTCGAGACCAAAGATCAAGAGCCCGATTTCCGCATAGATTTACAGGGATACAAGTGGCTTTCTTTACCCATTAACATATTGATAGCTGTTTGAAGCAGTCTTTTTACAGTTCAATTCAACAGTCAAGGTTCAAATCCCCGTCAAAAATCACTGATATACTGCCACTTTTTAGTATTTACTTACTGCCAATTGTGTTTCTTTAGTCTACTCACAGAAAAGGCCAACAATCAAGATGCCACTCTCCTTCTTGGATGTTAGGTATACCAGTATCTTTGGGTATTTACCTATTACCAGCTTTAGTTCGGTAGTCTTTTCACAATTGAGGCCAACACCCAAGATTCCATAGTTCATGCAGGGTTACTGGTATATATACCTCTTTGAGCATTTGCTTGGTGTCTGCTATATTTGTCTAGTCTTTTCATAGTCAAGGCTACTAATTGGGATTCCGCTGCTCATCTAGGGTAAAAGGTATATATGCTTTTTTTTTAATAGTTAATCATTGCTTGTTGAAATTGTCTAATAATTTTACAGTCAACGCTGATGATCAAGTTTCTGCTATTCGCCGAGGTAACAGGCGTACACCCTCCTTTGAATATCTTTCTGTCATCCATCATATTTATCTAGTCATACCATAGTCCACACCAAGGTTCAAGAGTTTAGTCTCCACCCAGGTTCACAGACATTCAAGTATAATTGCCCTTTTAGGACTGCCGGCTGATATTGCCTATTGCTTTTAATATATAGGTCAAGGGATAAATTTCCTACTCTCAACCATGAGCCACAGGTATCACCGTTTATTTTGAACATTTATTTATTATCGATTACATTTGATTAGTGTTTTAAATCCGAGTCCAACGATCAAGCTTCAGCTTTCCGGGAAGGGTTGAAGATATCCATGTATCTTTGATTTTTTTTAATATCGACTGAATTTCTCTGGCATTTGCACATTCAAGTCCATTGATCAAGTCTTTGGTCATTATCAAGTTTCCACTCAACATTATTGGGTAAAGGTATATAAGATTCTTAGATTACTTTTTTACAGCCAATGACATTTATCAAGCGTTTTTAGAGTCCTGGTCAACGATCAAGATCCTGCTATTAATTCAACGTCTTAGATATATAAGTGTATTTAAATATTACTTTACTACTGATTCTATCTATTTAATCTTTTTTTTTTCTTTTTCTTTTTTACATTCTATGCTAGCCCTCACGGCTCTAGTCTCCATCAAGGCTTATAGACATACAAGGTTTTTTTTATTGGAATATGTTCTTACTATCAGTTTTAATTTTTCTAGTAATTTCACAGTTCATACCAACGATTAGGCGTCCGATTTCCATCCAGGGCTACAGGCATACATCTTTATTACACCATTTACTTACAGCCTGTTTTATATGTCCAGAATCTTCACAGCTCATGTCAACAGTCACGGTTTTGACCTACATCTCCAACCATAGGTATATATATATTTCCGAGAATTTACTTACTATTAGGTGTATTTTTCTAGTGTTTTCATAGTAAAGACCAACGATTAATATTCCGACATTTTCCTACAGTCATAGACATACAAGTCTCTTTGAGCCTTTAGTTACTTTAAGCTGTATATTCCCATACTTTTTACGGCAAAGACCAGCGATCAAGGTTTCACTCTCCATAAAAATCCTCAGGTATACAAAGCTCTTTAAATATTTTCTTACTATCAATTAGATTATTCTAGTGTTTACACAGTCAAAGCCAAACTATAAAGCCTCTGTTGCCCGTCCAAGTTCTCCAGTATATATATATATATATATATATATTGAGCATCTACTTACTGGTTGTTGTTTTTAGTTATCTTGACATAGTCAAAACCAACGATTAAGGTTTCACCATACATCCAGGGTATGAGATACACATGTCTCGTTTAGTATTTAGCTATCAACTATTATTTTGTCTAGCTTTTTTTTTTTTATATATTTTAAGCCAACGATCAAGTTTTGAGTATTTATTCATGATCACAGGTATATATTTCTTTTTGAACATATACTTATTGTTGGCTTTCTTTTTTTAGTCTATTTACCACCAGGGCGAACGATCAATATTCCGCTGCCCATTTTGGGCTATATGTATACATGACTCTTTAAGCAGTTAATACTTGTCGCTTTTATTTGTCTAGTCTTTTAATCGCCAAGTCCAAAATTTATGGCTCTGCTCTACATCATGGGCCGTAGGTATACAAGTCTCTTTGTGAATCTATTCACTGATGGTTATAAATACTTATAATTTCACAGTTGGTGTCAAAGATCATTGTCTAACTCTTATTCATATGTTACAGGTATACATTGTTTAGTTGCCCATTTTTCTTTGAATGATGCTTGTATTTGCTTATTATTTTTCTCTTCGTAGTTTAGGTCAATTATCATGGTTCTATTCTTTATTAAGGATTAAAGACATAGGAGGGGTTTTTAAAATTTTCTCACTGAAAATTGTATTTACTAATTTTTTTTACAGCCGATACCAGGTATCAGTATTGTTCTGGGTAGTACTGAAAATGGGCAATGAGATACTGCACGAATCCTGGACCCCCATGGATGCTCGTCAAAAAGAGTTTGTATTCCAACATAATGCACTTTCCTCATACACCTTGTGGCAATCCTGGCACAAAACATATTTATGAACGCTTTTGTTCATGGATGAAAAATCCGTTTCGTGTTTGAGGCCAGAAATGTTCGATGGCAATTGTAAATTCTTCTCGTAAGTTGTCTAGAGCTTATTGATGAACTTTATCAGGATGACAGCGCCTTTGTTGGCCACATAGCGGGGAGCTAACATTACCACAAAAGTAGTAATGATCCTGTGCACTGGGTTCTTAGGCATATCGGGGGGGGCAAAAGGATCTATTGTAAAAAACCAAAAAAAAAATCATCTCCCTTTTTTTCAAATTTTTCTTTCTTCCATAGCACAACACCAACCTTCATTAACAAATTCCTCGACCTCCACCTTAACAACATCTTCATTATTGTTTTCTTTGTTTTCATCGCCATTGTCTTTGCTGTTGTGAATCTCCTCATTCGTAACTGGAACATTCTCATCGTCAGACACTGGGGTTCCTTCCCAAGCAAGTAAGTTGGTCTGACCACACTCTTCTTCCGTGGTTCTGGATTGACATGTTTAAATGGCTGTATTTAGAATATGTTACATAATTACGCTCTATTATTTTTATTTAAATAAATATTTCCTACGTTCAACATCAACCTCCATCGAATTTCTATGGGCAGAAGATTCTGTTAAAACATGTTATTTTTTGAACTACAAAAAAAGTAGAATATAATAGAATAATACTACAAACTGCGTACCACTTTCACATCTTATAGCATCTAATCTTGCTCTTTTGTTATGGCGCTGAGCAGTTCTTCCGGCTACAAAACTATAGACTAGTTCGTTCTGACTACATCCAGCGCAATAGCACTTTTTATTGTAAGGTTGAGGGGTTGAGAACATTGTGTTTTTTGTTAAAAAAAATTGAGAAAAAGGAAACAGGTGCTACATGTACTTTATTCACAAAGTCTTTATAATAATAAATAGAATAACTTTTGTTGCTTGTTATATCCGAGCCAATAGAATACAGTAAAGCTGTGTTTTCAACTTGTGAACATGGAAAACTATCCCACATTTACAATTGTTATCAAACAACTGTGCGCATTGTAATTTCCACCCTTTTTTTCAGTGTGATCCGTTCTCAAACACAAGCAGTTATGACAGCTACGCCATTGAATATTGATGAGGGTACCTTCTCGATATCTAACCGTCCAATTGCTAGCATGGTGCAGAGCTACATCCATATGCAGCCTGAAGTAGAGTATGTTTTGTCTTCAGTCGTGGAAGAGAAAGCTCGTAGACATATTTCGTATAAAATTCACAGGGCAAAATCTATGTCGGAAAAGTTAGCTGGGCGTAATCGGTTTTCTCGTTGTCGAACAAGAAAGATAAGAGTAAGTATAATCCACGGTTTTTGTTTAAATAATTTTAACATTTTTTTTTACAAAGGAGTGTCATTTTTTTATTTAGAATTCCTAATTGTTGATATTATAACACAGATCAAAGAATACTTTAGCAAGTTAAAAGGACGGAGAAATGATCAAAAAGAATAAAGGTCATTAGCTTTTCCAAGTGTCCAGCTATTCCAAGAAACGTCGAACTTTTGAAGGAGAGAAAGGTGCGTGTTGTTGCATAGAATAGCACACGGCATAATAAAAAAAGTACAGAGTATATAGTATTTTATTGATTTTTATTCATTGTTTCGAAAGATGTGGGTTGAATCGATAAAAGATGATGCGGTAGTAATGTCGAGATGGGAAGTAATAAATAAATAGTTATTTTATTTTATTTTACTTTATTTTACAGCCGATTAATGAAATATATATATATACAAAACAATTATTTAATTATACAACCTTGATTGTTTTATCCACGGTTTTTTTTCGTTGGAAATTGTAATATCGCTCTCTGTAAGTTTATTTTGATAAAAGCTAAGAAAATGGTGGGCATTGGGTATTAAATATACAGGTATTTTGTCTTTCATACTTTTGATAAAAACAATAAAAATAAATAACGGTTTTTACTATTCGTTGATAATAGAATTCAATATAATTTTAAATATTTGATAAAGAAGTAATGCTAAAACAAAAGAAAAATAGAGAGATAAATAAAGGCAAACCCTTTCGCAGTCAAAAAAACTCTTACTATAATTATTTATATTAGTAATATAAATCATTCTATTTTTTTTCGTGACTACTTTTCTAGGCAGTGGGATGACTAGGCGCTTTTGGATCCCACCCTGGATGTTGTGCGTAGTCAACGCGAAATACGAATGCAGACGATGCACCGGGATGATGCACGCAATACTCTTCTTAATAAACCCACTCACCCACAAATTCAGACCTTACCCAACTAACGGCTTAATTCTGACAGAATGGCATGTCGCAAATCTTTTTAAAAAACCAAACGTTGACACTTTTGATTCTACCAATCTTGATGACAAGTAAATATGTACTCAATCTGACCAGGGAATTTAGAGATGTCGTCAACTATCCTACAAAAAAAAACATAACCCGCACAATTGAGCTGCGATATTTCTTCTGCTCACTAAAAAACTCCTGGCCAAGCAACGAAATATTCTTCATCTTCTGAATGCAAATGTTTACCAGCACATTCTCACCAAGTGAAATACTCCCCACGCCCCAGAAAGAAAAGTATTCTGGTAAGCCTTGACATAGAATTTGAATAGCCATTAAGAGTAATCATACTTCATCGTATTCAAATTTTGTAACTTCAATGGCATGGTAGTTGGTGGCGACGTCTTAGTTCCGATTACATTGTACCATAGGCTGTTGACGACTTGCTGGAACATCGGGAGGTCGAATGGCAATGCAGGAGGATAATCATTATCAATACACTGAAGACACGGTAGATGAGATTCAGATAGCACTTGCGCGACGCCTTAGGAAAATATTATTATACGCAGCAGAAGATTAATGGAATACACAGGAAGAAAAGTGTCAGTGAACGCATTCTCCGGAAAAACGCTCATTACTGTCACCTCTAGACCATTACGGTAGTTTGTCTTAATGTTTTTTTTTAACTTATACTTGTGTATCTTAAGGTTATACATCCAAAATTTAAAGACCAGACCAAAGTCAAGCATCAATTCACACAAATGCATATTTGGTGTGCTACTCCTTTTTTTCGTAAATACTCTGACATTATTCCCCAAATTTACCAAGGGGCTGGCCTGCGTAGTCTATATGTAAGTACTTGTTCAATGGACCTTTCAACTTTCGGCATGTCTTGGCAAGATTGGTCTAGTTATTGTAATCACTTTTGGGAAAAAAACTCCTTCAACTCCACCAGAAAATGCACCAGACACAACGATCGCCACTCACCTGCCTTCATATATAGGAACTAAGGCGTGACTTTTTCGAATAAGACGGTATATTCAGGAGGAAGAGGAATATCATCAGCAAAGCGTTGTATACGAGCAATAACAGCAGCGGAAAAATACAAAGGCATTTCAAACACTGGCCATACGGTTCGCTATCACAAGAAATATATTGTGCGTGAGATCAACAATCATGTAAGCGATGCAACTCTGAAAACTGCATGCCGTTCTGCTTCTCCAAATTTTCTCTTTCTACATCTGATTCTGTGCAAAACCATATATTGTCATATATGGAAATCATCTCTTCTGTCCGTGATTCCCAGTTTTCATTGACACGCCAAACGTAATTGATCTTACTTGATGCAGTAATCACGGGGATATATCATTTGAATTTATGACAGCCATATGTGTTTACATGCCATGTTCTGTGAATCCGGCAGTATTTCTAGCAGCAGATATCTCGGAAGCGACATACATGATAGCAGTATAGACAGTAGTACCATTAGGGAACTTGGTAGTCCTCACAGCTATACCACCATAACAGTCTACCATCCCATCAACAAATGTTTCCAGAAATACGTCCATCTAGTCGTCCTCTACTTCCTTTGGACCAGGCATGACATCAACGAGGATAATATTTTCTGGTCTCATTTGGCCTTCCTTGGGGAAATTGCTGATAAGTAAGTACAAAGCACCGCCTGTATAAATCCGTCCTTCAAACAGCTTAAACCAATATACATTCAATGTCAACATGAGAGAATTGGCATGATTTACAAAGGTCCCGTCGGCTTCACCGAGCATATCAGTCTAAATTGCATCATCGTATACGTCCGTCATCGTACTTTCTATTGTTTTGCTTGACCCCTAGTGCACGATTTACTCATCTGACTTGACTTTGTGGAAATGTTGTGACGAGATATTTTCTCAGTAAGCTGTAAGGAAATACCATGAGAGGGACTGGCTTCTCAATTGCTGGTCTGGCATACAGGGAATTACTGGCATAGATAGATGGAGCGGAATGTGCTTCTCGGAGGAACAGTTGGATTGATGATACCCTGGTAAGTATATGACATCACGTTTGATACAGATGGTGTACTTGAAGACGGTTTTGTCATAAGATCGAATCCAGACATTATTTTCGATACATCAACGGTGACATATGGATCAGTATCCTTCTCATAGGCAACAAGAAAGTATTGGAATAATTTCAGTGTTGTAGATCCTCCTTGCTTGAGCCAAGCAAAACGCTTGAAATATAACACCAAATAGAGCTATTAGTTGAGTGACTTGATGAATGTCATCCATTTTCAAACATAGGATTACAAAAAGGCAAGTGTTATGATAAGTATCATTATTATCTGTAATATGATTTATGTATATTTCTTTGTTCAATAGATGCATACCTGAATCCATCGTATCTTTAAATACTATGACACCAACAATGTCAGCTTCATTCTCATCGTTGGACTCCTCACTTTAATCCGGATAGTTATTGTCAAATGGCGATAGTAGTGTCTCAGTATCATACTCTTCTTTGAATTGAAAAGGTTTGTCTTCTCGCAAAAAAAAGTATACTATGTGTGGCGGTTTCAGGAAATATAATAGAAGAAGTACCTTTATCTACAATAATAAAAATAAAAAAAATATGTTTTATACGATTTTTTTTGGTCTTGGTTATTGAGATATATCAGTCTATTATCAATGTAATTAACTCTACTAAGCTTACAGTCTCTATTAGTAAGAATTACACATTGAATTCTATATATCTCTTTTAATATAATGACAATAAGGGTTTAACTAGCTATCGATGCGTGACGATTCGTGGCAGCAATGCTTTAACTACTATTCAAATAATGTTCAATATAAAAGTAAAACACTTGTTGGGTGCCTTTAATATTTTTGAGTAAAATACTTTTGGGTGTAATAATCTTGATTAAAATACCCGTGAGTAAGATTGATTATAATATTATAAATATCATTATTAATTGTACATCTAGCACACTAATTGTTTGTAAGTTTCGGTCAAGTCTCGACAGTCAATCATCTGATCTTTTTGTTAGAGCAACCCTTTCAATTTCGATATTTAACAAAAAAGGCGTTGGTATATATATATGTATATATATAATATTAATTACCACAGTACGGAAATACACGATAATCATTATCAAAACACGAGTTTAAAGTAGGCAGGGAAAGTACGCCAAAGTACATCACTAAGTACGCATTTTACTCTCTCGTAATGATATAGCTCTCGATACCAGTGTGTTTCGTTTTATATTACCAACCCAAGATATTATAATGGACGCCACAAGTACTTTGTAACTCTAATGTCTTGAATTCAAAAAATCAAATAGTAACCACGATAGTACTCGACATAACCGTGTATATATTTGACAGTATAGAAATACTTATTTGTTTTTTTCTATCATTATGTACTCTTTATATTAACTTATTTTATTAACAGCTTCTATTGTATTTAATTTTAAAGAAGAAAAAAACAGAGTACTTGTATGTGATACCCAGAGTCAGATATACTCGACGTCTTCAAGAAATTATACTTATACAGTCGAATATTGTTTTCATGCTAATTGAGCCTCCACAGTTCTAATTAAAGCAAGAAATATTATCTTTGTTTTCAAATAGGCTCTTGTAGAGAACGGTAAATGTAATTGCGAAAATATTTACAAGGCAATTAGCAAGAAAAGTTTCATATTTATTTTACAGTTTTCGATGCACCCGAGTTGGTCGATATACTTTACATTCAAGTGGCTGCTGAAGAAAAAGAAAAAGAAAAAGAAAGGCGTATTTTTATACTAATGTGTCTTACATGACATGGAAATAAGCACTGGTGCAAATCATTAGGAGTACTGCTACTAAACTTTTCGACTAGTTGGCGGATGGGTATACATAAGAAATTATCGGTTTTGGTCGTAAATAAATGAATATGGTACATCAAAGGATACCATTCTGCGCACACACCCGCACTCACGCAAAACAATCGGATCCAGTACATAATCAAATAACACTGGACTTATAGGTTTTTATATTTCTTACCATTTTATCATTTTTCATGAAAATAATTAAACTGCCAACACAAAGCAACTGCCGAAAAAAACAAAATAATATTAGTACAGTTGCACCTAACCAAAACTCATATACCATTACAGTCCTCATCGTCCACCATAATAGCAACGATTTTGCTAATATTGAAAGGCAATTAGTTATTCCTTTCTTTTATATTGTTTATCCACGCACACAAACGCCAACTGTACCAAGAATTAATTTGAGTTGGGTGCAATTTTAGACAATCCAATTTCTTTGTCATTCTTTCTTTCTTTCTTTCTTTTTAAATTCAGTGCAATAGATCTCTGATTCCTAAAAAAGGATTAGAGAACACATAGAAACACCTATAGAAACAGATGATTTTTTAACATCAAGCAAAATACATCGACTCTTGTCCAGGGTGAAAAAACGCGTGATGAAGGATACAGATGAAGTATAGAATAACAATAAGGAGAATAAAAAATGGTTGATACCTTTGGTGTGCGGGATGAGGCCAAGGTAATTTGATTGACAATAAACGTGAATGAGAAAATATTTGGGAGTTATTGGAGTCTCACTTTGACCTCCATGTGGTCGATGGTTTTAACCTCTTAAAATACATTACCATTGTTGTATAACTTATTTATTTTTATTACTGTTTTGTAATCGTTCCAAATTCTATCTACACAAAGAATCAAAATGGGGAAAAACATCGTTTAATTGTTGTGGCTCAAAATTTAAATATTATTTATTTATTTATTGAGCTATGTCATACGGGGAATAAGCCAATCGTCTACCTCTCTTGCGATGCGTACTGCCTGTTCATACATATTTTCCCAGGGGTGGAAAAATCTTATACTTTACTTCCTTGTAATTTTATGATTTTCTGGTTCTCTTCCTTTTTAAAAAAAACCGATTGACTTTCTGTGGTGAAACTACTTATTCTTAAGTTCTTTACAAAACAGGTTTAACTTATTGTGCCATCACGGATACTATTATCACTCAAAATAAACTCTTTTCACAATAAAAATTCATATTAGTTAAGAATATTGTGTCTTATTTTTTGAACCATTGTAATCACCGTGAATTATCCCAAGCGTATATAATGGATAAAAGCCCTTTATTTGTAAACAAAAACTTGCCCCACCAATAAATTGGCTTTCGTTTCTGGTATGTAACGCACCTTTATCATTACTCGATTTAACATGAAATGGAAGCTTTTCTTTTGTACATATGCTTTCTACAATAGCCATAAGTACACACGCTATTCTTACCATCTTTTTCTCATGAGTATTAAACCTTTACAGTAAAAGTATATTTTTCGATCAAGGTATATACCGACAAACGAAAATTAGTTACCATCACTGCATACGCCTACTCTTCTTATTATTCACCGTTTCAAATATATATATATCGATTATTCCTATTTTTGCCGATATATACTACAGGGAGCCTAAAAAATATATAAAATAAAAAATCATAATAATGTGGCTTTATCATACAAAGAGAATGCGAGTAATTGTTTTCTAGTTGATACATATCAAAACTTGCTCGTGGTCTTGGTGAAAGCTTGCGCTTTTAACAAATATAATATATTTTTAGAGATGTTCTTGGTAAAATACGTGTGTGCGTACATGTGCGCATGTGTATGATTGTAGTAATTTCAATTGTAACTTTCATGGCAAGTTAATGTGAATATGTATGGTTATTGAAAGAGATGCACACAGAAGAAAAATAAAATAAATAAATAAATAAATAAATAAATAAGAGTATTATTTTTGTTTATTCTGCTTGAAAAAACAACCCCCCGTCCTCATTCCTCAACTGGAATCATTGCACCAATGACTGCATTGAAAATATTTTTTTACAACTTTTCAACCTCTCCACAAAAAATATAAAGAATATCAAATATATATATATATACCTCTTGTAATTGAGATTATTTGAACAATCTGTCGCCTCGGTTAAAGGGCACGCAAGATACCAAAAAATAAATAAATAAATAAAAAATATCGGTTTCAGTCGGCATTTATAATATTATTATTTTTTTTATTTTTTTTGAGAAATCAATATTTATTCAAAAAATAAAATTCATATAATTCTACTTTTCTCGACTTCTACTGATTGTATTTGTATGTTTTTTGGCTCTATCGATAGCTAATGACGAAGAGTAACTGAAAAGTGGCATTAGAGGCGCATTGTCGGTCTTTAGAATTTTTTCGGAGATTGAATCATGCTACGATTAGATGGCCGCCGGGATTTGGTATAGTGCGCAGGTGGGTAAAAATTAAAATAAATCAAATATTTCCGCCCTAGCCGAATATCATATATATATATATATATTAAAAAAAAATAGAATTAATCTAAAAAAAATTAATATGTTTATTCACAATTTTTTTGAAATGCTAATTTATTATAAATATAATAAAAGCATTAAAATAAAATATAAATAAATAAAAAACAAAATAATAAAAATAATAAAAAAATAATAAAAAAAAAATAATAAAAAAATAATAATAAAAAATAAGAAAAAAATATAAAAACAAAAATATAAAAAAAAAACAAAAATAATAATAATAAAAAATTAAAAAAAAAAAACTAAATGTTGATTTTATACTTCAGCTAAATAGTTTATTTTATATTAATTTTTTCGTTTGCTATACTATAATAAAAAATATACTCTAGAACTATAATATCTCTATTTATATTTCATTTCTTGAGATTTTAACTTTTATAATAGTCTTATTATAACAAGCAATCACAAAGCTTCCCTTAATATGTAAACAGACTTTTCCTTTACACCTCTTTAATTTAATAAACAAATTATTAAAAGAAGAAAACTCATAACAGTAGTATTATACTGTTGTTTTATTATAAAAAAAAACAGTCAGATATTATTTTGATAAATCCGTACAATCTGAAAATAATTAACCACAATAACTCTTTATGCGCAGTAATATCTTCCTGAGCATTAACCAAAGTATAATGACTTTCCTTTTATTTAAATATAATATAATAGCTAATGCAGATAATATGCAGTATTAGTTTAGAAAACTATATATGACAATTCCATTCATATCCATAAAATGTATCTTTTATCCTATCTTTGATTTAACATATACTCCTTGATCCCCAGTTGGTTTGCCCTTTTGACTTTACTATAGTAAAAGGAAGACCAACCCAGATCGGGAACAATAAAATGACGCAAAAAAATCGAAATAAAAGAATGCTACCGCGAAGGGTCGAACAGGGGTGCTCAGAAACAAAACACAACGCGACAACACTTGAGCTACGCAGCAACTACTAAACGATTTTTGTTACAATTAAAATATCTCCATTGTCATTAAACATATATATATAAAGATTATAAAAGAGTTGTAAATATATATAAAATTAAAGATTAAATATGATTAGAGTATGTAACTTATATTTGACGAGATGATTGGATATGACTTGGATATTGGCAAGTGTGAATAAATATAATGTGATAGATCCAATGGTATTGACTAATATCAGAGATAGATAAGATGTTATAGGCTAATATTAGTAATAAATCAAATGTTATTGGCTAATATTGATTGTATATTACATTTTATTAACTTATATAAGTTGTAAATTGGATGTGATAAATATATATATATAATACAGATTAACTGTTATTGATTTATATATATATCAGATCAGATATCATTTATTTATATATATACTAGATTGATAGTATTCAGCTTATATATATATCAGATTGGCTGTGATCCACTTATATATATATCAGACTGGATATCATATGTTTATATATAGTGCAAATCACCTGTCATCAACTTATATATATATCCAATTGGCAGACAACAGCTTATATATATATATCCAATTGGCAGTCAACAGCTTATATATATATACCCAATTGGCAGTCAACAGCTTATATATATACCAAATTGACTATCATCAGCTTATATATATACAAGATCGACTATGATCAGCTTATATATATATCAGATTGACTGTGATCCACTTATATGTATATCAGATTGGATATCCTATGTTTATATATAGTACAGATTACCTGTCATCAGCTTATATATATACCCAATTAGCAGACAACAGCTTATATATATATCAGATCGACTATCATCAGCTTATATATATATCAGATTAACTGTGATCCACTTACATATATATCAGATTGGATATCATATGTTTATATATAGTGTATATTTTCTGTCATCAGCTTATATATATACCAGATTAACTATCATCAGCTTATATATATATCAGATTAGCTGTGATCTACTTATATATATATCAGATTAGCTGTGATCTACTTATATATATATGACATAGATTGTCAATAGCTTATATACATATAAGATTGACTGTTAATAACTTATATATACCAGATTAGTAGTTAACAGCTTATATATGCCAGATTGAGTATCATATGTTTATATATAGTGTGGATCACCTGTTATCAGCTTATATATATACTCAATTGGCGGTCAACAGCTTATATATATATCAGATCAACTATCAACAGCTTATATATATATATCAGATCAACTATCATTAGCTTATATATATATCTGATTGGTGGTTAACAACTTATATATATATCAGATTGACTGTTATCTACTTATACATATATAAAATTGACTGTTATCTACTTGTATATATATGAGCTTAACTGTAATTAGATTATATATATATCAGATTGACTATCATCAGCTTATATATATATATATCAGATTGATTATCATCAGCTTATATATATATATCAGATTGATTATCATCAGCTTATATATATATATCAGATTTACAATCACCTGCTTATATATGTATGAGATCGGCGATCATCTGCTTATATATGTATGAGATTGGCAATCATCTACTTATATATATACCAGATCAGCAATCATCTACTTATATATATATATGAGATCATTAACTATTGACTTATATATATACCAGATTGATGATCATTGACTTATATATATATATATATGAAATCAGCAATTATTGACTTATATATATACCAGATTGGCAATTATCTACTTATATATATATGAGATCAGGGATCATTGACTTATATATATACTAGATCGGCGACCATTGACTTATATATATATCAGATTGATGATCATTGACTTATATATATACGAGACCAGTGATCATCTACTTATATATATACCAGATTGGAAACCATTGACTTATATATATGCCAGATTGATAATCATTGACTTATATATATACGAGACCAGTGATCATCTACTTATATATATACCAGATTGGAAACCATTGACTTATATATATGCCAGATTGATAATCATTGACTTATATATATATGAGATCAGTGATCATCTGCTTATATATATATGAAATCAGCAATTATTGGCTTATATATATACCAGATCAGTGACTATTGACTTATATATATATCAGATCGGTGATCATCTGCTTATATATATATGAGATTAGCAATTATTAGCTTATATATATACCAGATTGGCTATCATCTGCTTATATATATATGAGATCAGCAATCATTGACTTATATATATACCAGATTAATGATCATTGACTTATATATATATCAGATTGGCAATCATTGACTTATATATATATCAAATCGGCAATCATTGACTTATATATATGCCAGATTGATAATCATTGACTTATATATATGCCAGATTGATAATTATTAGCTTGTATATATATAAAATTGGTTGTCATCTACTTATATATGTATGAGATTGGCGATCATCTACTTATATATGTATGAGATTGGCGATCATCTACTTATATATATATTAGATTGGCAATCATTAGCTTATATATATATAAGATTGGCAATCATCTACTTATATATATATATGAGATTAGCAATCAGTAACTTATATATATATCAGATTAATGATCATTGACTTATATATATATCAGATTGGCGATCATTGACTTATATATATACCAGATTGATAATCATTAGCTTGTATATATATGAAATTGGTTGTCATCTACTTATATATGTATGAGATCGGCAATCATCTATTTATATATATATTAGATCGGTGATCATCTACTTATATATATATTAGATTGGCAATCATTAGCTTATATATATATAAGATTGACAATCATCTACTTATATATATATATGAGATTAGCAATCAGTAACTTATATATATATCAGATTAATGATTATTGACTTATATATATATCAGATTGGCGATCATTGACTTATATATATACCAGATTGATAATCATTAGCTTGTATATATATGAAATTGGTTGTCATCTTCTTATATATGTATGAGATCGGCAATCATCTACTAATATATATATTAGATCGACAATCATTGGCTTATATATATATAAGATTGGCAATGATTGGCTTATATATATATAAGATTGGCAATGATTGGCTTATATATATATAAGATTGGCAATAATTGGCTTATATATATATTAGATTGACAATTATTGGTTTATATATGTATGATATTAACTAATATTCACTTATATATATATCAGATCAGCTGTTATCAGCTTATGTAATCTTGCATAATCTTGCATAATCTTGCATAATCTTGTATAGTTGTATAGAAACACATATAAAAAATATAACAGAAGAAAGTTTGTGTAACATATTTCATTATGCATATTTGCGTAACATAAATAATACAAATGCATTACTGAAAAAAATTGGCAACTTTTGGCTATACTTGTTATATAACGTGCATAATCATGCATAATCTTGCATAAATGATCTACATAAACAATATAGCTGAATTCGTGGGAAAAAATGCTAAAGAATAGCTTTTTTCCGGAAAAATTTCCTTTTTTGGTTAGTTTCAATATAATTAGCATGAGAAGTCTTGGCATTTTTAGTGTGGGAAGATAGATTATATAAATAGCAACTATGTAAAAGCTTGGCATGGAAAAACATTTAACCTTAAACTATCAAAAAGCCGTTCCGACAATAATTAAATATATCTCTTCTAATGAAAGTTCAAATTCTTACTAAGTAATAATTTTTTAATTTTTTTTGCTATATAAAGAAAATTGAGTAGTATAATATAAAAGTATCAAAATATGTAAAGAGCAAATACAGAATTAATAAAAATTAATTTTCAT